>NC_069501.1:970652111-970952111 GCF_027579735.1 Bombina bombina | reverse complement strand
TAAGTCGATGTTATGCTTATCTAAGGCGGTTAGGTTTTGGGCAAATTCATCCATTTTATTTTTGGCTATTTTTAAATCCTCTTCGTGTCTGCGTGAGGAACGAATACTATTTTCTAGCTCCTGTATTTGCAATCGTTTGTCTGTGACACAAAACGACATTTCGTCAATCATGCATATTAAGAGGGGCCAAGATTTTAGTATTAGTTCCTCTCGCTTCTTGGGAGTTTTGCATTGATTAATCATTAATAATTCCTGGAAGAATTCATTCTCTTCATTCCACATATTATTATTAACGGTAATATTTTTAGCTCTAGTTTCAAGCATATCCACAAAATCATTTAATTTACCAGCAATATTTAACTTCCCTTTAATGTAACTTAAGATATCTTTCTTAAGGACCTGACCTTTAGTAATAGGTATGGTAATGGGACCATTTTCATCGCTATGTATAGAATTAAATGAGTCGCTCCTGGCTACAGATATTATTATATTGGTTTAGTATTTAGTTAAACTAAAACGCTAATACAATGTTTGCCAATAAAAAGAGAGAAAAATGTTATATTTAAAAAAAATATATATATTATTAATTTTGAAATATGAAAAATTAATATTCCGAAATATGAAAAATTAATAATTTTGATTAATTTTGAAAATATGAAAAATTTATATTTTTGATTAATTTTGAAATATGAAAAATTAATATTTAATTATTAATTTTTCAAAATTAATCTTTAATAATATTTCAAGATATTAATATCAATCTCAAAATATGAAAATTAATATTTCAAATTCTCAAAATTATATCTTCAAAATATTAATATCGAAATATGAATGATTTTTTTTCTCTTTTATAATAATTTCTATTTACTACAAATATATTATATCAAAATGATGAATATTATTAAATCTCATGCAAAGTGCCTCCAATTATTATGTCAGTATATTTATGAAAATCTTAGTAGTGCTATCCAAATAATATATCAGCTTATGGCAGGGTTAAAACACAATACAAATAATAATTTTCCTTAAAAATAGAAACCCTAATCAATCATGCTTCTACTAGTCCATACAATTAATATAAATATCTGAATTCTTTAATTTAGTTAATATCCATGAACATATTGAAATATATTTGCAATAAAAAGGAATATGAAATAAATTATATGCGCTTGAAAACTATTTAAATATGCTATGCAATAATATATCAACTTATCTTAAAAACCAACCTTATTTACAAATCTTTTAACATCCAAGCAATACAATTTTAAACTGTGCTCTTAAGCAATAGGATAATATATATATTCTGCTATTTAACTGCAATTTATCCTAGTACAAAATTAACTGACAATATCAGAACTTGCATAGATGAGTTACTTAGCCAATCAGACACAGATTTAAACAATACCTAGGCTTATGACTATCAATTTAAAATACAATATACTTCACCAATTTTGAACCAATTCGTAGTGGTCTTTAGGTCATCTCATTCGAAGGAAGGTTTTTGCACAAATCAAGGTTAAGTTTTGAGCTCCTTGCTGAAGTGAAATTTTTTTTTCCAGGTATATCGCAGCCAAAATCAGATCACTAGTTTTCAGCAAGTTACAGACAACTGTCCCTTGTGCATTCAACACTCCCATTATATAATCATTGATAACCTGTTTCGTTCACGCCCTTTTTGCTTGTCCCTTGTCATTGGATAATTGGTTTAGTATACATTGTTGTTATGGAAATGCCCACGGAGCCTTGTCCCTTTTCATTGGATAACCGGAATATCTCATTCCCAACAGCCAAAAGGCTTTCTGGCTGTAGTTCTCTCATGGCAACACCGGGTGGCAGCATTACGAATAGACATAGCAATACATGTGGCAATATCATTTCTTGAACATTTTTGAACAACTTAATTATTTTCATAAAATGGTTATTTAACCCCTTAGTGACCAGAGCACTTTTCCATTTTCTGTCCGTTTGGGACCAAGGCTATTTTTACATTTCTGCGGTGTTTGTGTTTAGCTGAAATTTTCCTCTTAATCATTTACTGTACCCACACATATTATATACCGTTTTTCTCGCCATTAAATGGACTTTCTAAAAATACTTATCATTTACTATAAAATAATTTATAAAATATGAGGAAAAATGGAAAAAAAAACACTTTTTCTAACTTTGAACCCCAAAATCTGTTACATATCTACAACCACCAAAAAACACCCATGCTAAATAGTTTTTAAATTTAGTCCTGAGTTTAGAAATACCCAATGTTTACATCTTCTTTGCTTTTTTTGTAACTTATAGGGCCATAAATACAAGTAGCACTTTGCTATTTTCAAACCATTTTTTTTTCAAAATTAGCGCTAGTTACATTGGGACACTGATATCTTTCAGGAATCCCTGAATATCCATTGACATGTATTGACATGTATACATTTTTTTTAGAAGACATCCCAAAGTATTGATCTAGGCCCATTTTGGTATATTTCATGCCACCATTTCACCGCCAAATGCGATCAAATACAAAAAATCGTTCACTTTTTCACAAATTTTTTCACAAACTTTCAGTTTCTCACTGAAATTATTTACAAACTGCTTGTGCAATTATGGCATAAATGGTTGTAAATTTTTCTCTGGGATCCCCTTTGTTCAGAAATAGCAGACATATATGGCTTTGGCATTGCTTTTTGGTAATTAGAAGGCCGCTAAATGCCACTGCGCACCACACGTGTATTATGCCCAGCAGTGAAGGGGTTAATTAGGGAGCATGTAAGGAGCTTTTTGGGGTATTTTTAGCTTTAGTGTAGTGTAGTAGACAACCCCAAGTATTGATCTAGGCCCATTTTGGTATATTTCATGCCACCATTTCACCGCCAAATGCGATCAAATTAAAAAAATTTTTTACATTTTTCACAATTTTAGGTTTCTCACTGAAATCATTTACAAACAGCTTGTGCAATTATGGCACAAATGGTTGTAAATGCTTCTCTGGGATCCCCTTTGTTCAGAAATAGCAGACATATATGACTTTGGTGTTGCTTTTTGGTAATTAGAATACTGCTAAATGGCGCTGCTCATCACACGTGTATTATGGCTAGCAGTGAAGGGGTTAATTAGGTAGCTTGTAGGGAGCTTGCAGGGTTAATTTTAGCTTTAGTGTAGAGATCAGCCTCCCACCTGAAACATCAGAGCCCCTGATCCCTCCCAAACATCTCTCTTCCCTCCCCTACCCCACAAATGTCCCCGCCATCTTAAGTACTGGCAGAAACTCTGCCAGTACTAAAATAAAAGGAAAATTTTGGCTTTTTTGTGCATTTTTTTAGCATATTTACATATGCTTATGTGTAGGATCCCCCTTTGCCCCCAACCTCACTGATCCCCCACCAAACAGCTCTCTAACTCTCCCCCTCTGACTTAATGTGCGCCATCTTGGGTACTGGCAGCTGTCTGCCAGTACCCATTTTAGTGAAAAATATGCTTTTTTAATTAAAAAAATTTCCCTTTTCTGTAGTGTAGCTTCCCCCCCAATACCAACCCCCGACCTCTTCCAGATCCCTTAGATGCTTTTCAAAAAATAAGTTTATTTTCATTTTTTTTTACAATTTACTTGTAACTTTTTTTCTTTAGTGTAGCGGTTCCCACCCGCTCCCGCCCCGTGCACGCGCCCGCCCACCACCCCCGTGCATGCGCGCCCACCCGTGCGCACCCCTGAAGGCTCCGCCCCCGATCCCGCCCCCCTCCACCTTACAGAGCTCACCGATGGCCGCCCACCCGCCTCCTAAGTCGGCTCCCACCCACCAACGATACCGGCCATCGATGTCCGGTGCAGAGAGGGCCACAGAGTGGCTCTCTCTGCATCGGATGGCCAGAAAGTGTTATTGCAGGATGCCTCGATGTCGAGGCATCACTGCAATAACTGGAAAGCAGCTGGAAGCAAGCAGGATCGCTTCCAGCTGCTTTCCAGACTGAGGACGTGCAGGGTATGTCCTTGGTCGTTAACTGACATCCTTTAGAGGACGTACCCTGCACGTCCTCGGTCGTTAAGGGGTTAATCAGATCATAACTTTCTATAGCAATTATTCATAATATTTGTTTTGGATAAGTTATATCTTAATGAATTTTCTGATCATTTTGATATGAAACATCAAATACATCTAGCATTATATTAAAATAATTTATATTTCATTTAGCCTAACAGAAAATTTATATTTCATAGTCATATCACATCAAAGTAACTTCCATATCTTCATCTCACTATATTTTAAGAGATGTATTTAAAACTTTATAAACATTTATTTCACATTCATATGATATGACTTATTTCAGTTCATGCAGGCATTCCATCTCTTTCTAAGTGCATAGATTGATGCCCATGACCAATGGTTGTCTGCAATAAAAATAGAAATAATTATTAGAAATGATCCAAGCATTCATATGTTTATGGTCCATAAGTATTTATTTATATTCTTAAAAACACAGAGGCTAAGTAAGATCTTTTATGTTTTCAAAACATATATATATAATATGCCATATTTATTTCTATGTAGATCTGAGATGATATAAAATCCAGCAGATTATGCATTGCTCCCTTTGTAAAATGTATTTAATTCAGTATTGTACTGTATTCCAACAAGAATATGCCATATTTTATGTTTCTAATAAGCCCAGGATGTATGAACCTTCTTCATGCAGATCTGAGATTATATGTCTGAAAAATATAAACAATACCGAGGTTATTAACATTTTTGACTGACTAAAACAGTTACCTCCCAAGCTTAGCAAATACCCATGTAATAATAATAGAGAATTAGACAATTTCCCAAATTTCTATATTTAATACATTCTGGGGCATGCATTCAAACAGAGAGAAAAAAAATGTTTATTTGCTGTCTGTTTTAGTGCTTCAGAGTCACACCTCAGCATCTGTCTTTTGTTTCCCAAGGCCTTCACTGCCCCACATGGGGTCAATCCACGAGTAGTTGTAAAAGTCTTAATACAGCATATTTCCTGTTTAGCCAGCAGTGCAGATGTGTATTTGATGTTTAGGGATAACTAACACCTATGTGCATAAAAGCTGTTTCTCTATGATTTTGATCAGTTCCAAAAGGGTATTTCAGACATTTCGTCTCCATATATTTTGTGTGGTGTCACCTATCTGACAATCTATCCTCTTAATTTGCCTTTTATGACTCATCCTGCCTCAAACTGTAAGTTGATTATAGCAAATTTGGTATGGGACTATGTTCCATTGTCCCCCCCCTGTGTGTTTAGCATAACTTTAACAATGAGTGTGGGAGATCTCTTAGAAATAATCCTTTGTTTTACAGACCATGTGCACATCCACAGATTTATTAAATAAAGATAAATATACTTCTATATATTATTTAATAATATTTCAAATACCTTGACAGCTACCTACAGGAAGTGTTCACAGCAGCTCTCGGACCTTTACAAGATCCCGAATCCTGTATTGACAGAGCCCATAGGGCAATTAGACCGAGAGCCATATCGGATGACAAACCCAGAGAAGTAGTAGTGGTGAGACTGCACTACTTCACCTTCCGAGAAAAATTCCTGAGGGCAGCTAACTCTGGGTCCCTAAAAGCTTCAAAGTTTGAAAGCCTGCTGATCTTTCCAGACCTCTCCCCTCACACCTTGCAGCAGAGAAAGACTTACCGAGACTTTACGAGGATTCTTAGGGATAAGGATATCAAGCATAGATGGGGTTTCCCAGTTCGGCTATTTGTCACCAAAGATGAAACCCAACATATAATAACTTCACCAGATCAAGCTAGAAATCTCCTCTCCAAATGGGACCTCCTTCCAGATAGACCGCCTTCCTCGGCTCCCAGAGCTCCTGCTGGGGACCGGAGGGCGGAGGCCCCGCTGTGGAAGCAACTTCTCCCTAGGGAGAAGATCAGAATTTCTTCACAAACCTCATCATCCACGGCCCTCCCCTCTACTAGCAGCCCGGAATGAGACCTGAGGAACATCTCTTTTGACTTTTTCACTTTGGGAATTCACTGATCTGGTGCATGCTGTGTTCAGAGCCCGGGACACTGAATAGGGGCCTTCCTTCACTGGGAGATCCTGCTTTCAACTTTCTGTATCCTTTTTGATTGATTGCTTAATGGCCCTTGATTTAATATCAGTGGACACCTCCAAATTACTGCTGGGACTTAAGCTCTAAGGTCCCTGTGCTTACTACCGCTATACTTGCTCTTTTCCCTCTTTCAGGTGCAGAGACAAGGAGCCTTGCAGAAATCAAGGGACATGTTGACGGAAAAAGTTGACCCAAGCCTGAACACTGTGATAGTAAGAGGAGGGGTATGCTGAACTCAGTAGCCCCTCCATTCAACATGTTGTAAAATGCTTATGTTTTGTGGTTCAAGTTGTATGATTATCTGGGGTACTCATTTAGGGTGTTGCGGCTGGAGATATCTCTGCCCCTCTCGCATCCCACCTTCATAAGTCCTTTGGGATACCTTCAGCATTCAGATGTGGTCCGGTTGGATTTCCCCCCCCCCAGCAGCCCTCCCTCTGATGGACTGCCGCATGGATTTAACTTCCACTTAGGTTAGGGATTGCACCTCCTCCTGATGGTAATCGTGAATGTGGGTTGGGAGGGAGGATACAAGGGTTCCCCCACCTTGCTGAACAGTTCTCCCAGTTAACTCATTATCACCCTAAAACATGTTGCAAGGTTACAAGTGACACAATGGATGGGGAGTGAGGCGTGGGGCCTCATGGCCCTCCGCGGACCCTCCTCCTAAAGAATTAATCTAGTCCCACCTGACCCTCGGAGTAAGTCAACCTGTCCTCCCCCCATGCCAACTTTGCAGACCCCCCCAGAGGCGACTCCCCCTGACCTTAATCTCCCGCCTAGCTTAGCAGTCGCTCTCACTTTGGGTGGCAGATGTAAGGGGGGTGGTGATTGAGAAAAGTGGGTTTTCCCATATCAATGTTATGTGGTATTCGTGGGCATTTATGCTACCCCAAATCCGATTGTTCATATTCTTGTATTTGTTGTTTGTTACACCTAATGTTGTTTAATGTATTCAATGTTATGCACCAGCTGGAAACTTACCACCCCAAGGTTGGCCACTGTTTGCTGTAATAATTGTCCATTCCGAATGCCCATCTCAACACTCTGATTCATTCCCCTGGACCCTTATGGCCCTATACTAATGGAAGTTAGCTCAACCTAAATTCCTGTTGGTACTCCCCCCCCCCACACCTTTGGATCTGCTCCGTTCTTCGCTTTCCAGGGAAGCACGGCACAGATTTTGGCTGTGTTTTTAATCACAGACCTTAATTACTAACTCACACTTGAAGTATATTACCCATAAACAGAGTCTAGGAAACATTACCTGCGGTAGGCTGTAACAGAGAAATCCATATAGCTCCCCCCTTCCTCCCCCCCCCCCCTTTACACCCCCTTTTTTTTTTTGTTGTTCAGCATGGCTCTTACATTTGCTATCCAGAAGTAAGTTAGGTATGAGTCCTTGCTGTGTATCAAACTTGCAATATAGGAAACATCCACTATAAAACAATTGGAGTATTCACAGTCAAAGTGTGGCAGTGTCAAAGGGAGCAGCACTCAAATCATGCCCTCTTGCCCTACATCTGGGATTTTTCAAGCTCCTCCGGGATCCAGGACCATCATCTTCCGTGAGAGTGAGCACACTCCGTTGTCCCCTCCGCCTCCGTGGGCGCCCGCAGCCTGTACTGTTCCTCAGATGCCCCGGCACTTCCAGGCTATGACTACGGCTCCTATGCCGAAACGCATAAGCCAGGTGCTGCGCTCACTCTATGCGCTGCTAATAACCCCCATTGTATTTTTAAGGATCGAATAAAGAATTTGTTTTAAACTTCCTCTGGCGTGGATCGAACCTTTTTTCTTGTATCTTACATTTGCTACCCTGAACACCCAAGGTCTGAACTAACCTACCAAGGGGAGTCTCCTTCTCCTCTTGAAAACTAATGTAAAGGTTGCCTTTGTTCAAGAAACCCATTGGCCTCGGGACTCGCCCTTCATGTAGAACTCTAAGCTTTTTTCGGTTTGCCTCTCGGCTTCTCACCTAACAAAAAAAGAGGTGTCGCCATTGTGGTCCACAAGTCGGTCACATGTGTAATTAAACACTTGGAGAGGGATCGGAAGGTAGGTACCTACTGGTAGTTTATATCCTAGAAGGGGTTCAATTCACCCTGGTCTCATTATATGCCCCAAACACCGGTCAACTTGCTTTTTTGAAATCGGTCCTCCCCCTGATAGAACAACTGAATAGAGGTACCCTCCTGATAGAAGGGGACCTGAATATGGTGTGGGATCCGGTCTTGGATAAGAGGACCCCCAAACAAAAACCTCTAGACCCCACAGCCAAGCAGGCCTCTAACCAATTCCGCTCCTTAATGTACCAGTTCAGCCTGTACGATGCATGGCAGTGCCTGTCTCCTTTGGAAAGAGACTTCACTTTCTATTCGAACCCCCATCTCTGCTATTCTAGAATCGACTACCTCTTGTGCCGCTCCCCTCTTCTTGATAGGCTCTCTCACCCTTCCATCCAAATATGTCCATGGTCGGACCATGATATGGTCTCCATCATCCTCATTGAACCAGATGAGTCCCTTCCAGCCTTATTCGATCTTCTGGAAAAGTTTGCAGCATTTCTTATTACAAACTGAACTTAAGCAAAACTGAAGCCTATCCCTAAATTTTTTCCAATTCCCTATTGAACTCCCTTAGGAGGAAGTATAAATTCCAATGGTCAATATCAGGCCTCAAGCACCTAGGGGTATTCCTTTCTCACGATATTGGTATAGTTCTCTCTAAGAATTTCATACTTTTCTTGCCCAGCTCCAAAAGGATCTGTGTTCCAGAAGATACGATTAAGATCATGCAGCTCCCTAAGTTGACATACTACTTCAGATGTCTGCCATTTAAAGTCCCACTCTCGCTGCTTAACACATTCCAAGAAGTAATCAACCGGTACATATGGAATGGGAGGAGACCTCGTATCACAGCATCCTTACTACAACGACCAGTTTTGGCTGGTGGTTTGGGCCTTCCGAATGTTAAGCTCTACTACGAGGACGCCCTTTTATCCCATATTTCAGAATGGAACACTAAAGAGGCTGTCCCCTGCTGGCTAGAACTAGAGCAGGCCTCCCTGCCGGCTCATCTGACACTGATGGACCTTCTTTGGATTTCTCCTCACTGTGCCTCGGATTTTCGGATCCACAATAAAATTGTCTGGCACTGCAGGAACCCCTGGCTGCAGCTCCGCCACCGTAACTTGGTCTCAACTCAACCCTCTCCTTGTCACTCTATGTCTGATCTTCTACTTGGCCTTCCTCTTGCGGGCACTGCAGTGCGGCGAGCCCTCTCCGCTCTTAAAATGTCTGATCTCTTCTCAGGATGAAACCCAGTCCCCCCGAAGCCCTGGTCCATACCCATGCCATCCAGCCCAGGTTCCGATTTGACCTCCTAAGGCTTCTTTCTATACTAAAGTTGTGGGGATTTCTGAGTGCTCCTCCCAGACAGATGACACCTTGGGAGACCCGGATATCCTTGGGCTCCCATCATATTTCACCCTTGTCCTCCCACTACCAATTCCTCCTCTATGCTTCAGAACTTACTAAAACCAAGCAGATGGAGGATTGGAAAAGAGATTGGGGGGTGGGGCTGTCTCCAGATTGGGCAGATGCTATTCAATATACCAAATCGTCAATACACTGTATGACGTTGTACGAGCTGTTTAACAAGTTACTGACCAGGTGTCACTATGTCCCCTCAAAGTTGCACAAAATGTTTCCTGGTAGCTCCCCCCTCTGCTGGAGATATTAACAACAAGTGAGCAATCCTCATCACGTTTGGTGGGCCTGCCCTGCCATTACACCCTTGTGGAATAAAGTAGAGGTGTTGTGCTGGCGCCCAGGATTGGTGGCATCTTTGACCCCGGAAACAGCCCTGGTGCATGCTGGCCTTCGACCCCTCTTTGCGCCGGGTCACACTCTCCTGATAACAATCACAATGGCGGCAAAACTCCTAATTGCCCGTAACTGGAAAAAAGCTAACTCCCATAACTGGCAGGCTCTGATTCATCTTTTTTCTTATTTTCGGTCTATGGAGAGCTATGTATATGGCTCCCGCCAACAATTGGACCTGTTTGTCATGATCTGGGAGCCCAGTGGGAGAGGGCACAATCTCCTCCATGTAATGGGATAGTAATGGGATAGTAGCCAACATTGACACAGGATTGGGCCAGCGGGGAGGGGAATGCATACTTCCCACCCTCCCCAAGACGGCTGGCCACAATATGAGAAAAAAATCCTTTTTTTTTTTGCCTCTACCACTCCCTCTCTCGCCTCCCCCTCCCCCCTACTACCTCCTACCTTGCTCCCAAATTGGATTTTCCTGATGAACAATCGCCAAAGTGAACTCCATTCACATTCATGTACGCAAGCGCTGGTTGTTCCCCATCTTGACTTAGTCTCTGAACCTCCGCTCTTATTTAATATACACTTCTCCGAATTGTTTGATATATATAAAATGTTAAAGATGTTTATTTCTTCAAAGACTGGTTACACGTGGCACTGACTTTTGATCACTGTATGTATGGAATTGGTGTTTTCATTCAGTTTTTGAACTACCTTTTGTACAATGTTATGCTTCTTTAACCTCAATAAAAATTATTTACAAAAAAAAAATAAAAAAAAATAAATACATAAACAGTATCATTATGTAAAAAAATAAAAAAATACAAAAACAATATTAATACACAATATATACAAAATTTAAAATAGAACAGGTAGGAAATATATAATCAACCATGACAGGTGCATTCTGGTTTGAGATATGTAGAGATGGATCTCTTAAAGGATTTTAGGCTTGGGGAAGGTTTGAAAGTGTGCGGGAGGTCGTTCCATAATTGTGGTGCTCTGTAGGAAAAGGAGGATCGAGCTGCTTTCTTTTTGCAATAAGGCAAACTAAATAATGTGCTGGTACTGGATCGTAGGTTATAGAGGTGGGAATAGCCAGGGAGAGCATTCTGCTCAGGTAGGGTGGGAGCTTCCCAGAAAAGCTCTTAAACACAAGGTTGGAAAGATGGAGGGTGTGTCTGGATTCCAGCGACAGCCAGTTTAGTAGTTTTGGATAAAGTTTAGATGCAGGTATTTCTATGTGGAGGCCAAAGATAGATTGGGGTCTAACAACATATCCAAGTATTTGAAAGAGTGGACTGTGGTCAGTGTACAATTTGATTTTGCTTTGATGCATAGATGGGAATTTTGTAGTTTGCGTAATTTAGGTACCGTTCCAAAGATCATTGTGACAGTTTTGTCAGGGTTTAGTAAAAGTTTGTTTTTTGAGATCCACTTTTCAACCTCTGTGAACTGGTCTTGGAGCAATAGCTCCAGTTAGGTCTCCTTGTTCCATGCCAGTTTGGATGTCGTTGCAAACTTTTAGGAGGGCAGTTCTATTGGAGTGATTCAGGAAAAAAACCTGATTGATCAGGGGTCAGATAGTTAGATTGTTGGTAATACTCACATGCGTATTTTACAATACCAGGAGCAATGATATTGAGCGATAGTTAGAAACCAAGGTTATCTCACCACTTTTATGGATAGACACTACTCTTGCAGTCTTCCAAAGTTTGGGTATGTATCCAGACACCAAGGATTTATTAATTAGGGTTTGTGACTGGATTATCAATTGCCAGAGCACTGAGCTTCAACAGCATTGCTGGGATTTGATCAGGTCCAGACTGGCTTTTAATTTTTAGATTATTAAGGTGTTTCTTAATGACACTGATGGGTACAGGTCTAAAATTTAACTTCTCTATATTGGGTCTTTGCAGATTTAGTGAGGCCTGATCCACATTTGTAGTTTCAGGATGTGTGTTATTTATTAGTTTTTCAATCAGGGTGGTGGAGCATCTGACAAAATAATTGTTAAAGGCATTTGCTAATTCTAAGAGAAGTTGCAGGGTTTGAAAAAAGAACATCAAAAAAGAATTGAAGGGGGGGCGAAGCCTACACTCAATGCGGCTGGACGCATCTCAGTGAGGCTCTCTGAACTGGATTCTAAGTTTACAAATTAAATATAACCAAACTTCAATATTTATTGCCCTGCATTAGATATACATCAAGGTGAACAGATATCTTCTAGGAGCTGATGTTTTGATGGAGTTTATGCCTATGTTCTTTGAGTCAGCTACAGGACAAGCTTGATATCAGGATTGGAAGCCATTTTGCAACTACGCAGCAACCTGTGATACAGAAATAGACCCTGAATGGGCTATGAAATGTAGGTCTGGGGCTGCCGCACTATTCCCCCCCCCCCCCCGAACCCTGGGGTTAAGATATCCTACAATAGGATAACACTTGAGGGTAGTAACCAGTTGTCCTAATAGGCCTGCTTCAATTGGGGACTTTTTAGCTTCGACTTCTATGTTACACAGTAGGGACAGATACAGACGTCTACCTGGTAGTGACGGACTATGGTCTCAGTTATGGCTGCTATCGATCAGTGGGAAAGGGAGATACGCTCTCTCTTCGAGAAACACTTTGAGGAGTTAGAGAGGGACCTGCATAAGATCCTGGGGCCACTGATCTCCCCACAGAAAACGGGGGCACTAAGCGTGACTGAACCTAAGGGAGTATGGCTAGCGGTAACAGTATCAGGCGCTTTTTCACAGCAGATAACTCCAACAACCAAGAGGTTTGTGCCTCCACATGTCTGAGTGATCCCGTGAATGCAACCTTACTGCCAAAGCCGACCGATATGCATCTGGAGAGCACAAGCGAGAAGCGCAGATTTCAGACAGTACGACAAGATCCGGGTCTCATGAGCTATAAACGGAAGCTGGTATTTTCACATTTATGGGACTTGATACAGATAGGAGCCTTGCAACGCAAGAAATTTCTACCCCACACTGACGGAACAGCGGCGCAGACTGAATGGTATGCTAAGATCCCAGAGACTTTCAATTCGGCATCAGAGACAATTGTTCCCAAGTTTTTTTGGAACCCTTGCTGTGGGAGGAATGCTGATTATCCAGGGTCTCTCCAGAGAAGAGCTGGAGATGTACTGAAGGGGATGAACGTCCAATTCAATGTGACATACGGGACCTCTCCAACATTATACAGCCTTTTTCCATTCCTAGAGAGTGCCTCACGACATGTGAGACACGGCGTGGGCTAGGTGAAGCGAGGAGACAATGTTTGATATCCTGGGTATTAAGTTAGGGTTGTTTTATTTGAAAAGAACTGTGTTGGCATAAAACTGTGTTGGCATAAACCTTGTTATAGATAATGTACCCCTAAGCTTATGAGGATTTTGTGTTTGAGATTTTAATAACAGGTATCTTACCAACGGGACTTATGGGCCTGTAGTTATGAAGCTCCGTACTTACCTGCCTTTGCCGGCCCCAATACGCTCACCTAAGCTCGCCTAACATCACCACCGCGGACCTGAATACACTCGCCAAAGTTATCAATAAATCTGTCAAAAAGCCGCGCACCAAGTACGGGGTGATGAGCAGCGGACTGTGATAGTTATGAATCATCAATCTCGCTGCTCTTCGGCTTTTTAAAAGCTTTATTGATACCCCTGTCACTAAGCACTCACACTATATATACTATACCGGCGCCCCCGGAGACCCCCGCAACTAAATAAAGTTATTAACCCCTAAACCGCCGCTCCTAGACCCCGCCGCAACTATAATAAATATATTAACCCCTAAACCGCCGCTCCTAGACCCCACCGCAACTATAATAAATATGTTAACTCCTAAACCGCCGCTCCCGGACCCCGCCACCACCTACATAATACCTATTAACCCCTATCCTGCCCCCCTATACCGCCGCCACCTATAATAAATTTATTAACCCCTATCCTGCCCCCCCCATACCGCGCCACCTATAATAAATTTATTAGCCCCGATCCTGCGCCCCCTACACCGCCGCCACTATAATAAAATTATTAACCCCTAAACCTAAGTCTAACACCCCCCTAACTTAAATATTAATTAAATAAATCTAAATAATATTACTCTTATTAACTAAATTAATCCTATTTAAAACTAAATACTTACCTATAAAATAAACCCTAATATAGCTACAATATAACTAATAGTTACATTGTAACTATTTTAGGATTTATTTTTATTTTACAGGCAAGTTTGTATATATTTTAACTAGGTACAATAGCTATTAAATAGTTATTAACTATTTAATAGCTACCTAGTTAAAATAAAGACAAATTTACCTGTAAAATAAAAACTAACCTAAGTTACAATTACACCTAACACTACACTATCATTAAATAAATTATTCCAATTTAAAACTAAATACTTACCTGTAAAATAAACCCTAAGATAGCTACAATGTAATTAATAATTACATTGTAGCTATCTTAGGATTTATATTTATTTTACAGGCAACTTTGTATTTATTTTAACTAGGTACAATAGTTATTAAATAGTTATTAACTATTTAATAACTCACTGCTGTTGCTGTGCACTGCTGAGCTGAGTGAGAATTTCGTGGTTTGAGACATGTGCAGCAGCGAATGGAGACTTCCGGCTGGGGGCGGAGCATGCAGGTACCATGCAGGTAGCGTGCAGGTAGCTACCAACAGCTCTGTTTTCCTGTCTAAAAGGATTGATACTATTCACCAGCCACTCGTAGTAAGCCTTGTCCTAGGATGTCCAGCTAGGACCGGCTGTGGATCCTCGGATCACGGAAAGGAAGTCTTTTGAAAGGAAGTCTAAAATAGAGGCTAAATAGCTCTTTCGCTAAGAGCACCTTCATAAACTGTCACGCTTCTACTAAGCACCGGCTGCATTAAGAGTATGCCTTAAAAGGAAGACGGAGGCCTGGCAAAACTGACACCTGGCTGAATCTTTACAGTCAGAACCAACTTGAAATTTTCTATTGCGGCTCCAGCTGTACCGGAGACCGTCTTAAAAGAAGTCTGTAGTACACACAAGTACTATAGGCTGGATGGCTCTGTGAGAGGCAAGTTTATCAGGTGTATCGTTTTTGGCTTTCCGAATCCACTCTGTAAAGGCGAAAACTGTACCTGCTTAAGGACATGCTCTGAGGCATATCAGAAGCGGGGCCTTACAAGGTGAGCGTGTCCACCCCCGATCCTGGTATCGGTTCTACTAAGTACCCGGAGCTCGGATCCTGCAAGTGGCACTGAAGCTTTGTCTGGAGGGGCAGACCGTCTTGAGCTTTCAGCACTACCGAAGAGTGGAGTGAACCCGGCACACATCTTGGATCCGGTATGCAACCTCCGAGTCGGCCTGATGAGTTCCGCGCAATCCGTTGATTGTAGTCAGTAAAAAAATCCGCTAACATCTTTTGAGCCAGTAGAGCTATTTTTAACAGAGTCACCTCACCTGGAGTAGGAGGCAGCATTGCCGGCTGGATTACAAGGTTCCGGATCTCCACAAGTTCGCTATTGTCTATCCGATGAATGAGTCGGGCATAGCTACTAAAAGGTGAAGGTGCCGAAAGAAAAGCGGAGAGCAGCTCTACTATTACAGATCTTCAAGTGGCTAACGGCTAAGAGTGGGTAAGACAGGCTGTCTAGCCTTTTTCGGGATATTAGACTAACTAAGGCACAATTGTTGTAGGACGAAACCCCGGAAAAGAGAGCAGATACTGTTTTTTTTTGTTTTTTTTTCTTCCCATATGCATGATATATGGTTATCCCGGCTGCTTAGGCTCTCTGCATAACTGTTATAGCTCATTAGGGCTTTGAAACCCGTGAGAAAAGACTTGGACTGTGTGTCTGTGCAATGTAAACTCGGGACTTTCATGAGTTGGATATAATAAGCTGGCTAAGAAAAAACTGAATATATATTGCCTTATTGTCTTTTACCTGGGTATTGCCTGATGATTGCCATATTAGACAAGGCTAATTAGGCAGTAGAAACGCTAAGTATGGTCTAACCTAAAGTTGAGGGTTTATTTAGAGCTGTTTAAGATACTTTTGTGTTGAATAATACCTGATGTAACCTGCATGCCTACTTAAAGTGAAACTTAAGTTTATCTGTATTATTCATGCACTCTAACTTTAATTTTTGGTGAACCAGCTTTTCCTATTGACTTGTCCCCCTATAGCACTCCCCAGGCAACGCTTGAGTGGGAACGTGGGGTTGTGGAGTTGACCGCCCTTGTGGGTGGGTGATAACTGGGTGCTCCAAGCTTAAGAAAAAGACAAGACAAGGAAAAGGGGAAATAATTTTTTCTTTTTTTATTTAATTGTATAGGTAGAGCCTTGCAGGGAATTAAAAGTCTAGAAAGTAACTTTCTCTATAAGGTAGATTCAGAAACATCTATACAGCAAAAAAATAAAAAAAAAGAGAAAGGAAGGGAAAAAAAATAAAGGGAAATTCTACTATTCATTTCATCATCTATAGTGCTGTTGAGGTGGGCTCTACCTAATATAGACAGGAAATAATATAACAGCAAACTGTCACAGCAAGCTCTGTGGATTAGAGAGATATAAAAGATAATGCTTTAGAAGCTGTGGGGATTTGCCTTTTTAAGGGAATTCTTGTTATATAGAGCCAAGTCGTATTTTGAAGGGTGACTCATTAGATAGCAGTCTGAATAAGACTTAGTGCAGACTTGAGGGTTTTTTTTGGGGGGTGGGTTTTTTTTTTTTTTTTTTTTCACTAAGCACAGTAGGTCTAATAACTGACCTCTTTCTTATTTGTTGTTCACATTGTCACACACGCTCTTTTATTATTTGTATTTTTTTCTCTTTCACTTTTAGAGTTTGTAGCACAAACTCGCTTATTTAACATTAAGTGGCATATTTGTCACCAAGACACAGGTACACTTGATATATACACGTTAACACAGTGAATGGATAGATTTATCACAAACCCAAAAGGTTCTTCACCGAAAATACCACCCAAACAAAAAGATAAGTGCAGCACCACTAAAAATTCAGATAATTCACTAGATACCTCACAAGAACGAGGAGCAACTTTTTCTGGTGCTAACGATATGACAGAATTCGCTGCTGAAGTAGCGAAATTGATGACCCCACAATTGGATTTAATTAAATCCGAAATTAAGACTGAGATCCATAGCTTAAAAGAAGAAATTAGGCAGTTTACGGTGAGACTGACGGAGTTAGAGACCAGGGTCTCAGAAGTGGAGGATAGAGTAAATGTTCAAGGCTCAGATATCACTGATCAAGGGAAAATGATATTACAACTGCAAGCGCGTCTAGAAGACCTCGAAGATAGGTCGAGGCGCAATAATTTACGGATTATTGGCCTCCCGGAATAAGTGGAATATCAAGACTTGTTACATTTTGTCTCTGTCACCCTCCCGCAGGCGCTGATGATCCCCCCGCCGACTTCACCTTTCCTGATTGAGAGAGCGCATAGATTAGGCCCGCCTAGAAACAGTAATACTTTATCTAAAACCAGATCTATTATTTTTAAATTTGTGAACTATCAGGACAAGCTTTTATTTTTGAAATATTATAGAAAAATGAGCTCAGTATATATTGACAACAACAAAATCTTGATTTTTCAAGACTTTTCAGCGGAGACTAGCGCTAAAAGAAAAGCAATGTCCCCTTTTTTCTCAAAATTTTTAGAAGCCGATTGCAGTGTTAGACTGGTTTATCCGGCTAAACTACTAATTACCAAGGCAGGTACCTCTTACACAGCAAATAATAGTAAGGAAGCAACTGCGCTATGTAAAAAACTAGGGATCCAGTGAATAGGAGACAGAGGGATAAAACCCTGATATGGGCAAGGGAAAAAAGAGAGAAAAAAAAGAAAAAATGTGTGCCCCTTTTTTTTCTTTTGTGTTAGTTATTTTGTATTCTTTACGGTTAGGGGTTGATTTATGTTGGATATGCATTGAAGTATTGGCTAGAATCATATGTGTGCTGATTTTTCAAAGAAATTATTTAGAAGGTTTTTATTTTATTATTGTAGGATATGTACCTCGTTTTATAATTTTCGTGTGGGTTTTTCTCTCTTTTTTTTTTTTTTTTTTTTTTCTCTCCTCTCTCCCCCTGGTACCCTCTGGGTTCTCTTTTATGTATAATGCTATATTTAGTAGCATGGGATATCTTGTTTTTATTATTGAATAGATATGTCAGCACCCTTTAAACTGACCTCCTGGAATGTAGGAGGTATAACTTCCCCAATTAAACGGAAAGCAATAATCAAACACTTGGCTAAAACCAAATCAGATATCACGTTCCTACAAGAGATTTATTTAAAGGCGTTTGAAATTTCGAAATTACAAACTAATTTGGTGGGTGAAGTAGTTGCGGCCCCCTTTAATGCCCGTAAGAGGGGAGTGGCAATTCTATTTAAGAAAAATCTAGACTATAAGATTGACTCCTCTATCATAGACCCGGAAGGTCGCTTTGTTATTCTGGAAATATCATGTAATAAGGTGCGATATGTGCTATGTAATATTTACGGTCCTAATATTATAGATAGAGAATTTTGGGATAACCTGGTGCTACATCTACATAAATTTATAGGACAGAATCTTATCATTGCAGGTGACCTCAATCTAATAGCAGATCCCTCTTTAGATAGAGTTAAAAAAATAGGTTGCCCCTTGCGGGATAGGAAGACTCGAAGCTTTCAAAAATTATGCTCACAATTGGGCCTAATTGACATCTGGCGGCTACAGAACCCCGACTCGAGAGCCTATACGTGTATGTCAAAAGGTCAGCAGGCACTTTCCAGGATAGATTTCTTTTTGATTGCGGAGTCTTTGATTGGCCTTGAATGGGAAGCTGAGATAGGAGATATAGTGATCTCAGACCATGCTGTAATAACGCTAACATGCAATTCACCGCGGTTAGACAGGTCTGGGAAGCATTCCATTTTTTTTCCAAAATATTTGGTGAATAATGTCCAATTCAATAACTGGCTGATTAACCAGTGGCGAGAATATGTGGGTTTTAACCGAGAGTATGAAAATAGGCCTGAGGTGTTCTGGGAAGCAGCAAAAGCTGTATTGCGTGGTAAGGTAAAGGCATATCTGTGCAAAATGAAAAGGAAATCCAGGCAACAGGAAATTCAGTTGTCATATCAAGTAAAAAATGCATATAAAACATACTTAGGTCTGCGCTCAAGCGAGCACTGGAGGAGTTATATAGCAGCTAAATCTTTGCGAGATATCTTCATTAAACAGACAACCAGGGCAGAAATACAAAGACAAAAAGCCCTTTATTGTGGCCAAGCGGGTAGGTCTGCTAGATTTGTGACAAGACTGATTAAGAACAACGGTAGAAGTAAGATAACTTCTATTAGAAAAGATTCCAAGAGATTTACCTGTAGTACAGATATTTCCAGAGTATTCTATGAATTTTTTACGGAATTATACAGTTCTGAAGAGCAAGATACAACAACAGGAGATTTCTGGGATAAAATTAAGACTCCTAAAATACCCATTGAGAGTTTGACAGAAATTAATGTTCCAATTACAGTAGAGGAGATTATAGAGGCTATTACAGCTGCCAAGACTAATAAGGTAGCAGGTCCTGATTGTCTACCATTGGAATTTTATAAGATTTTACAGTCACAAATTGCCCCAACATTGGTAAATTTATTCAATTATTATTTTATTGAGCATAATAAATGCTCTTCGTATTTTGCGGCGGCTGTAATATCTTTAATCCCCCAAAAAAATAAGGATCCAGAGTTACCTGGTTCATATAGACCTATATCAGTCCTCAATGCGGACTACAAACTGCTTACATCGATCCTGGCAAAAAGATTAAAACCCCAGCTCGGTTTAATAATCCATGAGAATCAAGCCGGGTTCATGGCTGGGAGGAATCCGGCCAAAAACACTCGCAAGATCTTGACTTTAATTGACTATTTTTGGAATAAGTTTAGAATGTCTAGTCACAGAGCGAAGTCAGACTTAGCCCTGTTGACTGTTGACGCGGAGAAGGCGTTCAATCGTGTCTCCTGGAAACATTTTTTTTATTCCTTAGAGCAGTTTGGTCTGAGGGGGCATATCCAGGAAGTAGTTTGCATTATTTATTCCGCCCCAAACTCAGCCTTGCTTATTAACGGCAAACTCTCCCAGCCAGTAGTATCACATAGGGGCACCCGCCAAGGATGCCCCCTATCTCCTCTGCTGTTTAATATCTCATTGGAACCACTCGCAATTCTACTTCGTCAACAATTAGAAGGGATTCGGATCGGGGCACAAAAACTAGTATTGTTGATGTATGCAGATGACATACTGTTATGTTTAAGTAATATTAAAATGAATCTCCCGCTTCTCCTGGAATTGGTTAACAGCTTTGGTAGTATATCGGGTTTTAAAATTAATTGGTCCAAATCTGAACTGTTATGGATAAATAAAAAAGATCATATTATAAATCACCCTTTTAAAGAAACAGCGCAGATAACTTACTTAGGGCTCATTCTGAATCCAAATACTTCAGAATGGTATAATCTGAATTACAACAAATGCTTTTCAGAATGCAAAAAAAAATGGAAGATTGGATAAAATTGCCTATCTCTTTATCAGCTAGGGCCACGCTCTTAAAAACTATTCTATTCCCAAAAATATTCTATCTTATTCAAAATATCCCGTTACCTATTCATAAAAAGGATATAATAAGCTATAACAAGGCATGCGCTAAATTTCTATGGCAAGGCTCTAAAGTTCGGATTTCGGTAGCTCGCTTGATGAACAAGGTAGAAGTCGCCGGTTTATCACTGCCTAATATACTTCTCTATAGCCAAGCGGCTCGGGTTAAAGTGGCAGTGGACTGGCTGACTGGTCTAGAACAGGTATCCCCAGTAAGCTGGGAAATAGCATTGATAGCTCCCTTTCGTTTAGATGCTATATTGCAGTGCCCAATTACTGTATTGCCAACGCAAATTTTTATGATGGAGTCTTTTAAAAATATAATTATAGCTTGGCAAAAGTATTGCGTGGATTTGGATGTTTCACCCTATGTATCCAAATATTTACCTATTACTGGGAACCCCATTTTTTCTCCAGGTATCTCAGACCAGGTTTTTAGATCCTGGGCAGATAGAGGGCTCTGTTATGTGACACAATTTTTAAAATTGGATCAAGAGATAGTTACTTTCAGGGAACTGAGTAATCAATTTGGATTATCGAATAAAGAGTTCTATGCTTATTTACAGTTAAGACATTTTATACAGGAACTGAAAACAAACTATTATGGGATAGAATGGTCACTTGGCGAGGTCCAAAGCAGTATTAATAATTTTCAAAGAGGGGATTATTCTATTGCTCCGTTTTATTCCCTTCTCATGCTAAAGCCCTCCGCAGTCCAAATAGAGTATATAGTATCTTCATGGGATAAATCTTTCCCACAAATTGATATTGAGGTGGTAAAGAACGCGTTTAGGGTGATTCAGAAAAGTTGGGTGTTGACTACCTGGTGGGAAACACAGATCAAAGTGGCCTTAAAGGTGTATTTAACTCCAGCAAAACTATCTAAGTGGTACAACTCAACGATCACTTGCTCTAGATGTAGTGCAACTGGGGCGGACATGTTGCATTGTTTCTGGACATGTCCCAAAATAGCTCAATTTTGGGCTAAGGTAATTTATTGGATGAAAGGTACGCTCAAAATACAATATGAGATGTCACCTTTAGAAATATTTTTTTTAGTAAAGTCCCAGTATCTGCCTAGAAACTATAAAATGATTAACTTGATCATATTGGTCGGACGCAACTTAATTTTAAAAACATGGAAGGCCAAATCTGCCCCAAATATAAAATCTTTGAAGAGTGAGTTGACCTCTCACTTTATATTTGAACAGTATAGTCTACAGAATCCAGCAGATGCCCAACTAGCTATTTTTATTAAACACTGGAAACTGTTTATTACTTCTTTCCCAGTGGAGACTCAAAAGACGCTGGTTAGGCCACTGAAAAATTCCATTTACTTTCAATCACAAGTTCTAGCAGGCCACCTGCCAAGCATTTGGTTAGAGGACAATGTGGATAGGGGATAAGGCTTGAATCAGTGATGGGGTTGGCACTCCAGTGCTGACCGGAGGCATAGGGGCGTGTAGGGGAGAGAGAGGGTGAGTTTTTTTTGTTCTTGATGTCTCATTTATACTTTTTTATAGGTCTTTTGTTTTTCCCCTGTTTCTAATTAGTTTTTTTTTTTCTTTGTTTGTCTGGTTTTGTGTTTAAAATAAGGAAAAATTCCAACATTTATGTATTACTACACGCAAGCAAAGATTGAATTGTTTATATTTAAGTTAATTATATGTTATGGGGCCCTGCGTGGCGCAAAAGGTAATACACCTGTATGATTGTACCTTTTTTTTTTTTTTGGAAATAAAATACAATAATAAAAAAAAAAAAACTATTTAATAACTACCTAGCTAAAAGAAATACAAAATGACCTGTAAAATAAATCCTAACCTAAGTTACAATTAAACCTAACACTACACTATCATTAAATTAATTAAATAAATTAGCTACCAATACCTACAATTAAATACAATTAAATAAACTAAACTAAATTACAAAAAAACCAAACACTAAATTACAGAAAATAAAAAAATATTACAAGAATTTTAAACTAATTACACCTAATCTAAGCCCCCTAATAAAAAAAAATAAAAAAAAAATAATAAAAGTCCCTACCCTATTCTACATTACCAAGTAACCAGCTCTTTTACCAGCCCTTAAAAGGGCTTTTTGTGGGGCATTGCCCCAAAGTAATCAGCTCTTTTGCCTGTAAAAAAAAATACAACCCCCCAACATTAAAACCCACCACCCACATACCCCTACTCTAACCCACCCAAACCCCCCTTAAATAAACCTATCGCTAACCCGATTGGCTCATTGGATCAGCCAATCAGATTGAACTTCAATCTGATTGGCTCATTGCATCCGCCAATCAGATTTTTCCTACCTTAATTCCGATTGGCTGATAGAATCCTATCAGCCAATCGGAATTCAAGGGACGCCATCTTGGATGACGTCATTTAAAGGACCAGCCATTCGTCGGGTAGTCATCGTGCAGGAAGGATGTTCCGCCGGAGGTCTTAAAGATGGAGCCGCTCCTTGTGGGATGGATGAAGATAGAAGATGCCGCTTGGATGAAGATGTCTGCTGGTCCGGATGTCCTCTTCTGCCCGGATAGGATGAAGACTTCTGCCGGTCTGGATGTCCTCTTCTGCCCCATCGGATGAAGACTTCGGCCCAGCTGGGTGAAGACGACTCAAGGTAGGGAGATCTTCAGAGGGGTAGTGTTAGGCTTTTATAAGGGGGGATTGGGTGGGTTAGAGTAGGGATATGTGGGTGGTGGGTTTTAATGTTGGGGGGGTTATATTTTTTTTTACAGGCAAAAGAGCTGATTACTTTGGGGCAATGCCCCGCAAAAGCCCTTTTAAGGCCTGGTAAAAGAGCTGGTTACTTGGTAATGTAGAATAGGGTAGGGACTTTTATTATTTATTTATTTTTTATTTTATTAGGGGGCTTAGATTAGGTGTAATTAGTTTAAAAATTTTGTAATATTTGTTTTTGTAATTTAGTTTAGTTTATTTAATTGTATTTAATTGTAGGTATTGGTAGCTAATTTATTTAAATAATTTAACTATAGTGTAGTGTTAGGTTTAATTGTAACTTAGGTTAGGATTTATTTTACAGGTCCAAAGCAGTATTAATAATTTTCAAAGAGCGGATTATTCTATTGCTCCGTTTTATTCCCTTCTCATGCTAAAGCCCTCCGCAGTCCAAATAGAGTATATAGTATCTTCATGGGATAAATCTTTCCCACAAATTGATATTGAGGTGGTAAAGAACGCGTTTAGGGTGATTCAGAAAAGTTGGGTGTTGACTACCTGGTGGGAAACACAGATCAAAGTGGCCTTAAAGGTGTATTTAACTCCAGCAAAACTATCTAAGTGGTACAACTCAACGATCACTTGCTCTAGATGTAGTGCAACTGGGGCGGACATGTTGCATTGTTTCTGGACATGTCCCAAAATAGCTCAATTTTGGGCTAAGGTAATTTATTGGATGAAAGGTACGCTCAAAATACAATATGAGATGTCACCTTTAGAAATATTTTTTTTAGTAAAGTCCCAGTATCTGCCTAGAAACTATAAAATGATTAACTTGATCATATTGGTCGGACGTAACTTAATTTTAAAAACATGGAAGGCCAAATCTGCCCCAAATATAAAATCTTTGAAGAGTGAGTTGACCTCTCACTTTATATTTGAACAGTATAGTCTACAGAATCCAGCAGATGCCCAACTAGCTATTTTTATTAAACACTGGAAACTGTTTATTACTTCTTTCCCAGTGGAGACTCAAAAGACGCTGGTTAGGCCACTGAAAAATTCAATTTACTTTCAATCACAAGTTCTAGCAGGCCACCTGCCAAGCATTTGGTTAGAGGACAATGTGGATAGGGGATAAGGCTTGAATCAGTGATGGGGTTGGCACTCCAGTGCTGACGGGAGGCATAGGGGCGTGTAGGGGAGAGAGAGAGTGAGTTTTTTTGTTCTTGATGTCTCATTTATACTTTTTTTATAGGTCTTTTGTTTTTCCCCTGTTTCTAATTAGTTTTTTTTTTTTGTTTGTCTGGTTTTGTGTTTAAAATAAGGAAAAATTCCAACATTTATGTATTACTACACGCAAGCAAAGATTGAATTGTTTATATTTAAGTTAATTATATGTTATGGGGCCCTGCGTGGCGCAAAAGGTAATACACCTGTATGATTGTACTTTTTTTTTTTTTGGAAATAAAATATAATAATAATAAAAAAAAAAAAAACTATTTAATAACTACCTAGCTAAAAGAAATACAAAATGACCTGTAAAATAAATCCTAACCTAAGTTACAATTAAACCTAACACTACACTATCATTAAATTAATTAAATAAATTAGCTACCAATACCTACAATTAAATACAATTAAATAAACTAAACTAAATTACAAAAAAACCAAACACTAAATTACAGAAAATAAAAAAATATTACAAGAATTTTAAACTAATTACGCCTAATCTAAGCCCCCTAATAAAATAAAAAAAATAAAAAAATAAAAGTCCCTACCCTATTCTACATTACCAAGTAACCAGCTCTTTTACCAGCCCTTAAAAGGGCTTTTTGTGGGGCATTGCCCCAAAGTAATCAGCTCTTTTGCCTGTAAAAAAAAATACAACCCCCCAACATTAAAACCCACCACCCACATACCCCTACTCTAACCCACCCAAACCCCCCTTAAATAAACCTATCGCTAACCCGATTGGCTCATTGGATCAGCCAATCAGATTAAACTTCAATCTGATTGGCTCATTGCATCGCCAATCAGATTTTTCCTACCTTAATTCCGATTGGCTGATAGAATCCTATCAGCCAATCGGAATTCAAGGGACGCCATCTTGGATGACGTCATTTAAAGGACCAGCCATTAGTCGGGTAGTCATCGTGCAGGAAGGATGTTCCGCCGGAGGTCTTGAAGATGGAGCCGCTCCTTGTGGGATGGATGAAGATAGAAGATGCCGCTTGGATGAAGATGTCTGCTGGTCCGGATGTCCTCTTCTGCCCGGATAGGATGAAGACTTCTGCCGGTCTGGATGTCCTCTTCTGCCCCATCGGATGAAGACTTCGGCCCAGCTGGGTGAAGACGACTCAAGGTAGGGAGATCTTCAGAGGGGTAGTGTTAGGCTTTTATAAGGGGGGATTGGGTGGGTTAGAGTAGGGATATGTGGGTGGTGGGTTTTAATGTTGGGGGGGTTATATTTTTTTTTACAGGCAAAAGAGCTGATTACTTTGGGGCAATGCCCCGCAAAAGCCCTTTTAAGGCCTGGTAAAAGAGCTGGTTACTTGGTAATGTAGAATAGGGTAGGGACTTTTATTATTTATTTATTTTTTATTTTATTAGGGGGCTTAGATTAGGTGTAATTAGTTTAAAAATTTTGTAATATTTGTTTTTGTAATTTAGTTTAGTTTATTTAATTGTATTTAATTGTAGGTATTGGTAGCTAATTTATTTAAATAATTTAACTATAGTGTAGTGTTAGGTTTAATTGTAACTTAGGTTAGGATTTATTTTACAGGTCCAAAGCAGTATTAATAATTTTCAAAGAGGGGATTATTCTATTGCTCCGTTTTATTCCCTTCTCATGCTAAAGCCCTCCGCAGTCCAAATAGAGTATATAGTATCTTCATGGGATAAATCTTTCCCACAAATTGATATTGAGGTGGTAAAGAACGCGTTTAGGGTGATTCAGAAAAGTTGGGTGTTGACTACCTGGTGGGAAACACAGATCAAAGTGGCCTTAAAGGTGTATTTAACTCCAGCAAAACTATCTAAGTGGTACAACTCAACGATCACTTGCTCTAGATGTAGTGCAACTGGGGCGGACATGTTGCATTGTTTCTGGACATGTCCCAAAATAGCTCAATTTTGGGCTAAGGTAATTTATTGGATGAAAGGTACGCTCAAAATACAATATGAGATGTCACCTTTAGAAATATTTTTTTTAGTAAAGTCCCAGTATCTGCCTAGAAACTATAAAATGATTAACTTGATCATATTGGTCGGACGTAACTTAATTTTAAAAACATGGAAGGCCAAATCTGCCCCAAATATAAAATCTTTGAAGAGTGAGTTGACCTCTCACTTTATATTTGAACAGTATAGTCTACAGAATCCAGCAGATGCCCAACTAGCTATTTTTATTAAACACTGGAAACTGTTTATTACTTCTTTCCCAGTGGAGACTCAAAAGACGCTGGTTAGGCCACTGAAAAATTCAATTTACTTTCAATCACAAGTTCTAGCAGGCCACCTGCCAAGCATTTGGTTAGAGGACAATGTGGATAGGGGATAAGGCTTGAATCAGTGATGGGGTTGGCACTCCAGTGCTGACGGGAGGCATAGGGGCGTGTAGGGGAGAGAGAGAGTGAGTTTTTTTGTTCTTGATGTCTCATTTATACTTTTTTTATAGGTCTTTTGTTTTTCCCCTGTTTCTAATTAGTTTTTTTTTTTTGTTTGTCTGGTTTTGTGTTTAAAATAAGGAAAAATTCCAACATTTATGTATTACTACACGCAAGCAAAGATTGAATTGTTTATATTTAAGTTAATTATATGTTATGGGGCCCTGCGTGGCGCAAAAGGTAATACACCTGTATGATTGTACTTTTTTTTTTTTTGGAAATAAAATATAATAATAATAAAAAAAAAAAAAACTATTTAATAACTACCTAGCTAAAAGAAATACAAAATGACCTGTAAAATAAATCCTAACCTAAGTTACAATTAAACCTAACACTACACTATCATTAAATTAATTAAATAAATTAGCTACCAATACCTACAATTAAATACAATTAAATAAACTAAACTAAATTACAAAAAAACCAAACACTAAATTACAGAAAATAAAAAAATATTACAAGAATTTTAAACTAATTACGCCTAATCTAAGCCCCCTAATAAAATAAAAAAAATAAAAAAATAAAAGTCCCTACCCTATTCTACATTACCAAGTAACCAGCTCTTTTACCAGCCCTTAAAAGGGCTTTTTGTGGGGCATTGCCCCAAAGTAATCAGCTCTTTTGCCTGTAAAAAAAAATACAACCCCCCAACATTAAAACCCACCACCCACATACCCCTACTCTAACCCACCCAAACCCCCCTTAAATAAACCTATCGCTAACCCGATTGGCTCATTGGATCAGCCAATCAGATTAAACTTCAATCTGATTGGCTCATTGCATCGCCAATCAGATTTTTCCTACCTTAATTCCGATTGGCTGATAGAATCCTATCAGCCAATCGGAATTCAAGGGACGCCCTCTTGGATGACGTCATTTAAAGGACCAGCCATTAGTCGGGTAGTCATCGTGCAGGAAGGATGTTCCGCCGGAGGTCTTGAAGATGGAGCCGCTCCTTGTGGGATGGATGAAGATAGAAGATGCCGCTTGGATGAAGATGTCTGCTGGTCCGGATGTCCTCTTCTGCCCGGATAGGATGAAGACTTCTGCCGGTCTGGATGTCCTCTTCTGCCCCATCGGATGAAGACTTCGGCCCAGCTGGGTGAAGACGACTCAAGGTAGGGAGATCTTCAGAGGGGTAGTGTTAGGCTTTTATAAGGGGGGATTGGGTGGGTTAGAGTAGGGATATGTGGGTGGTGGGTTTTAATGTTGGGGGGGTTATATTTTTTTTTACAGGCAAAAGAGCTGATTACTTTGGGGCAATGCACCGCAAAAGCCCTTTTAAGGCCTGGTAAAAGAGCTGGTTACTTGGTAATGTAGAATAGGGTAGGGACTTTTATTATTTATTTATTTTTTATTTTATTAGGGGGCTTAGAGTAGGTGTAATTAGTTTAAAAATTTTGTAATATTTGTTTTTGTAATTTAGTTTAGTTTATTTAATTGTATTTAATTGTAGGTATTGGTAGCTAATTTATTTAAATAATTTAACTATAGTGTAGTGTTAGGTTTAATTGTAACTTAGGTTAGGATTTATTTTACAGGTCATTTTGTATTTCTTTTAGCTAGGTAGCTGTTAAATAGTTAATAACTATTTAATAACTATTGTACCTAGTTAAAATATATACAAACTTGCCTGTAAAATAAATATAAATCCTAAAATAGTTACAATGTAATTATTAGTTATATTGTAGCTATATTAGGGTTTAGTATTTAGTTTTAAATAGGATTAATTTAGTTAATAAGAGTAATATTATTTAGATTTATTTAATTAATATTTAAGTTAGGGGGGTGTTAGGGTTATTGTTGGATTTAGGGGTTAATAATTTTATTATAGTGGCGGTGGTGTAGGGGGGGCAGGATAGGGGTTAATAAATTTATTAAAGGTGGCGGCGGTATAGGGGGGGCAGGATAGGGGTTAATAAATTTATTATAGGTGGCGGCGGTATAAGGGGGGCAGGATAGGGGTTAATAGGTATTATGTAGGTGGCAGCGGTATAGGGGGGCAGGATAGGGGTTAATAGGTATTATGTAGGTGGCGGCGATATAGGGGGGCAGGATAGGGGTTAATAGGTATTATGTAGGTGACGGCGGGGTCCGGGAGCGGCGGTTTAGGGGTTAACATATTAATTATAGTTGCGGCGGGTCCGGGAGCGGCGGTTTAGGGGGGAATAACTTTATTTCGTTGCGGCAGTGTAGGGGGCGGCAGATTAGGGGTTAATATGTATAATGTAGGTTGCGGCGGGGTCCGGGAGCAGCGGTTTAGGGGGTAATAAATTTATTTAGTTGCAGCGGAGTAGGGGGGACAGATAAGGGGTGTTTAGACTCGGGGTACATGTTAGGCAGTTAGGTGCAGACGTTCCCCATAGGAATCAATGGGATATCGGGCAGCAGCGAACATGAGCTTTCGCTATGGTCAGACTCCCATTGATTCCTATGGGATCCGCTGCCTCCAGGGTGGCGGATTGAAATCCAGGTACGCTGGCCCGGAATAGTGGCGAGCGTACCTGCTAGTAGTTTGATAACTACCAAAAGTAGTCAGATTGTGCCAAACTTGCGTTCGGAACATCTGGAGTGACGTAAGCATCGATCTGTGTCGGACTGAGTCTGGCGGATCGAAGCTTACATCACTATATTCTACTTTTGCCGGGCAGTAGGGCTTAATAACTAAGGCGAATCAGCCTCGCCACAAATACGCTGCGGAATTCCAGCGTATTTGCAGTTGACGGCTTGATAACTAGAGGCCCTGGTGTCTACATGATTATGTTGCTATGTCATATCACTGGTTTGCTTAAAGTTAACTTGCTCTCGCAAAGTTTTAATAGGAAACACATTTACACCAAATTAGCTGTATTGAGTTCCTTATGCTATCTACTTGTCCTGTTTTGTTTACCGGCTCTTTACCCATATATAGTACCTTTGCTTTCTGGGTTTTTTTTTTCTTAAATCTAACTAAAGCTAGGGCTGTCCTGAAAATAGATATAGCATTTTCCATTCAGACATAGCTGTATATTTTTTACACTCTTGACTGTACCTTCATATGTGTACAATTCTGCCCTTGAATTTGAGTTGATTATTTGACAACACCCTCATATGCATTAACTGCCGTTATTCTCGATCCTTAGGAAGATGGTATCGCAAGTAAGCTATCTTTCATAGATACCACATCTCACCACTAGATGGCAGTCAAGTTCCACATATCGTATACACAGCTTTACTGTTACAAAAGCTCCATTAGGTTCTAATAGATCCGCTTTTATTCCCCCATATAGTCTCATAGGAACATATAGTGGAGGTCCATGCCTCTAACTCCATCCATAGCTGAGCACCTAAATATTACAGCTCCATAACATATTTATTCATAGATGTCAGACCATCTGAAAGTTCTCCCTACCTTATTAACAGAGTACACTGCAAACTATTTTGTGTTCATTCAATTCTACATTACAAGCTACTTGTCTACAATTGGGGTCCAAAAGTGGCCCATTTTGTTATTTTATTTCTTTCCTCTAAAATTCCCTACCCTGTTCTCAATTCTTTTCCAGGAGGTACAAGAGAGATCTTTATGTTTCAATAAGGGGAATTATTGTCCCTGATCTTCTATTATGTTGTAAGGGGATGTTTATTTATCTATTAATTGAAAAGTTAGAGGTTAACTTCTATTTGCATGACTTGGCGATTAATTGTTTACTTAATGACACTCAACATGTACATGGTACAGTGATTTTCCTATGTCATTGAAACTATGTTCTTGTTTCTTTTTTTTTTCTTTTTCTGTTTGCCTGTATTACTTTTGCAACCTCAAATAAAAAATATTAATAAAAAAAAAAAAAAAGAATTGCAATATAAAATGAATGTTACGCAATTCCATTGCTTTTATCAATACTTAAGTAACACATTTATTTTAAAGAGGCAGTGCTGGCACTTATCCCTTTTGGCTGCTGGAGTTTGTTAAATTGGTTAAATAAAAAAATAGCTAATTTTGGCTATTGTTTTCCCATCTATACTGAAAATGCCTGTACTGGTTATAGAAAAGCTATGTAAACAAGAATGTTAGAAGTAATCATGCTCCCTGTAGGATACAGAAATACTAAAATGTTAGTTTTTCTAGTATTCTCTCTAAGGCCCTTATATTCAAAACTTTGCCGGCATAGAGAGAAATCACACAAAATCTTTGGGATTTTTTTTACACCTTGTATTGTAATGTCAAGAGTCTCTGTTTCACATAAAGAAAACTGCATAGTAACATAAACATTTCTCAAGATAAAATTTGTGTTTCTAAATTTTTTTAAGGGCCTCGCTTTACCAACAAGACTTCTTAGAATATCTTGCCTGAGCAGCGTGGTATTGAATATCAGGACATAAGTATTGCTCTTACTGACATATAACCTAATGAGGTCTGCTCTTACTGGAAGTTCAGCCCATTTGATTGAATTGTGGCTTCAATTAGCAGAGACAGCTATTTAATATTAAAAGAATAATCCTATAGGAGCAACTTTACATTGTTCAACTACAGCTGGTATAACACGTCATTAACACATTAAAGGGACATGAAACCCACATTTTTTTCTTTCATTATTTAGAAAGAGCATGCAATTTTAAACAGCTTTCCAATTTACTTCTATTATATATTTTGCTTAATTTTTTTGCTATCCTTTGTTGACAAGCATATCTAAATAGGCTCGGTAGCTGGAAAATAGATGCCTTGTGTGATTGGCTCACCCATGTACATTGCTATTTCTTCAGCAAAGAACATCTAAAGAATGAAGTAAATTAAATAACAGAAGTAAATTGTAATGTTTTTTAAAATAGTATTCTCTTTCTGAATCATGAAATAAATATTTTAGGTTAAATGTCCATTTTAGGGGGAAACAATTTTACAGTATACAGCCCCTTTAAGCTTGAATTAAAGCTGTTCGTTATTTTTTCTTAAAATGTGAAAATGCTAAGCCACCCACAAGAGCATTAAATGTACAGATAAGCAGTTTATAAAAGCGATTAACAATCTTTACAAGGTATACATTATTCACAGCAAACTAACAGACAACGCCATGAATAATACAGGTTTAGCCGGCATCACTGGAGCTATAGAGCTATTGGTAACCATGACAATGCTGCGTGCACAAAGTCCTTTGCTTAGATTCATTAATGGGGGCACTTTCCGCCGCACCATAACTGCGAAATGTCGCAATATGTTTGCTACTTACCGCCTTTACTGTGCTTAGGTTTTACTGCCGTCTCTGACGGCATCAGAACGAGGCTCCCATTGGAGCCTATTGAAGCACGCTCTTGTGAGTGCAATGCTTCCTAACAATGCGAAAGCAAGCTTACGTTTGTATTACGCTTAACTTGTTATACCAGCGTACATTAGCGTGAGCTGGTATTACTCAGTGGAGCACTAATATCGCTTGCTTATAGCTAAAAAACCTGGCACAATATCCTCTTCACACATGAAATCCTGGTTGTTTCATTATGGAGCATATTTACAAAGCAACAAGAAAACTTTCTGCATTTTAGTGGAGAGAAACAATAAAATATCATATTTTCTACTACTGAAGAGAAAGAGTAAACCTTTGTGAAAAGAGTTTCTTGTTTGTTTGGTCTTGTGAGCCACAATAAGAAGATACCAATAATTACTGATTCATTTTATGACATTACAAGATTTTTGGTGTATGGGTTGTGTTCAAACACTTTTGAGAGGCTTTTAAGAACATTAATTCAAAAGGTAAGATTAAGAGTAGAGACATTTTGGGTCACTATTAGAAGGGGTAAAGGAGAGTATTATTTTGCCAGGGGGTTTTGGCCTTGACCAACAAGATAACCAAAATGTGAGTAATTGGGGCAGTGGCATATTTAGATTTTGTTCTATCCCAGGCACTTAAAATTCTGCCCCCCCACACACACACACACACTGGGTTTTATGCCTTTTATAGCCTTAATATTGTTTGGTCAGAGTGTAACATGACAATTTTTTATTTTTCATGTTACACTAATGCACTATAGCATTTTTTAATATCATTTTTACAACATCTGCACATACATATTATTTTTTTAATTTGTTCTTATTTTTTCTTTACAATGCAGGCATATGGAATATAATACTCATTGGTGTCAGTGGGTAAAGAACATTCGACAGTTACCTTAGAGTCCCACTCAGTATAAGCAAGGAACGCAGTGTTCTGTCAGATTCTGCGACCTGTAAGAATAAGCGACCAGATGCTCTGTGCATGCACGCAGTTAGTTACTCCATTGCATTACAGACATATGTGTGCACTGACAAGGGGTTGAAAAATCCGACAGAACAGTGGCGTTTGGATTGCATGGAAGCTTTGCGCTCATGAGAGCATGCTTCCATAAGCTTCAATGAGAGCCTCGTTCAGATGCTGATAGACACGGCACAGAACGTAGTGCAGTGAAGGGGGTAAGTCGCCCAGCGTTGTGCAGCATATTAAAAATATATATGTATATGAATATATGCAAATATATTTATGCGTTTAAATGTGTATTTACACATATTAAAGGGATATTAAAGTCAAAATGAAACTTGCATGATTCAGATAGAGCATGTCATTTTAAGGCACTTTTAAATTTACTTCTAATTCCAAATGGGCTATTTTAAAATTGCATGTTCTATCCAAATCATAAATTAAAATGTTTGGTTTCTGTCCCTTTAACACATAAATATATATGTATATAAGAATATACATATATATTTACAGTTTAAACACAGTCCCCATAGAGTGCTATGTAAAATGTTCAGTGCCTTTTTTTTTTCTTTCTAACACCCCACATCCCCTCACTTTGACCCCTTATAACTGCTTTGTGCAGTTATCTTTTAAAAAAAATAAAGATGCTGATATTTTTTATCAATAAAGTAAAAGGAGCTATCTGTAAACAATTTAATACACTCCAGTAGGTAAAATAAATCACTGGAAATAAATTAAAAAGAAAAATGTAGTTTAAACTGTCCCTTTAAAAAGTATGAACAGCAAGCCTTGCACTGTCGTCAGCACTAATCTGAAGGCATCTTCGTGTTTCCTTCGACTTCCATTGCCTGAGCCATCCTGGAGTTAGAGCACCTACTAGGCCTTCAAGAACGTGTAGCCTGAACCTTACCGTGCCTCAGAACCCAACAGCCAGTGAGTATAGCGTGGTGCTTATCCCACCTCAAGACCTGACAGAAAGAAGGAAGAAGAGGAAAAAAGGAAGCAAGTAAAAAGGAATGATACAAATATGAAGTAAACTAAGGAAGGGAAAAAATGGGAAAAAAAACAGAACAAAGAAGAAAGTAAAGTGAAGAAAGTACCAAAAAGATAAAAAAAGGTAAGGGAAAAAAAGGAAAAATAGTAGGAAGGACATGAAAGAATGAAGGAAACAATGTACAAAAGTAGAAAAAATAAAAAGAAGCAAATAAAGTAGGAAGGAAGGGTGGGGAAAAGGGAGGAAAAGCAAGGAAGGAAGAATTAAATGAACGGACGGGTAAGTAGCAAGATAGTAATGGAAAGAGGGAAAACAACTCAAGATAGAAAGAGAGAAACATATTGAAAGTGAAGAAGGAAAAAAGGGACAGGGATAAAGGAAGGGAAAAAAGGAAGAAGCAGGGTGAGTAAAGAAAGAAGGACACTTTATTAAATAAATGAATGACAAAAACAGGAAGGGAAGTAAATACAGAAGGACAGGAACAAAGGAAGAAACAGGAAAAAGAAGAAAACTGGAAAAATAAAGAAAGAACAAAAAAAGGAAGCAAAGTAAATAAAGATATGGAAGGAGAGGAATGAAAGAAGTTAAATAATGGAAGAACAGCAAGGAAGAAAGGAAAGGAACGAAAGAAGGACATTTTACTAAGAAAGAAAGCAAAGACGGAAGGATAGTGATCTAAAAAGAAAAGAAACAACATTATATATACTTCTGGAGTTATAAAATCTATAATGTGAGAATGTGGAGTTAGCAATGGGTTAATCCTTTACAAGGGCATTACATTTAGATTTGTGACATTTACATTCAGTTGCTGTTGTCAATCAAAATACTACTTACTGCTAGCAACATACAAATTATTATTAATTTACTATGATACTGCTCATGAGCAAAGTTAAAATAGAATAGTCTGTCAGCCAAATTATAAAGACTAATAAGGATGTTTACATATATAGAATTAGCCTTTCACTTATAGTATAGACTAAGCTGATTGGTTTAATATGTTATGTGAATAAATACAGTGGACAGTTGTTATCTGTTACCTCTAGATCTCAAGGTATGTATTAATCTTCACTTGTTGTGATAATTAATAAATTGATTTATGTCAACTAATATTTGATAGATAAAAGTATTAATTTAATCTGTTAGATAACCCAGACTGAATAATTGTCTATAATTAGTTTTAATTGATCAAGGCATATAATACCTATATATATTAAGTTCTTAAGGCATCTTTCTCTCTTTTTTCCTTTGTGAGAATCATACATCTGTTTCTAATCACTCATTAGTGACAGCCCCTAGGCTGAGGAATATGACAATACTTACCAGAAAAATTAATTTATTTCAACAATCCATAACTCATTGGAATTATTCTTTTCTACCACTAGAAGGAGACAAAGAGTCCCAAACCCCAAAAGCTTTATAAAACCCCTTACACCTCACACATAGTCTAACGTATAGCAGAGCAAGTGAGTTAAGAAAAATAAATAAGAGCCATAAAAGGAGCAGGAAAAAAAAAGATGTTCTGAAGAAAAATAATAACCTCAGAAAAACACAAGGGTGGGGTCTCGTGGACTCTTGCCACCATTAAAGAAATGAATTTTTCAGGTAAATATAAATTATGTTTTCTTTCATACAGGTGGTGAGAGTCCTCAATCCATTACTCATGGGAACTAATACCCAAGCTGTGGAGTCCATGAGTAATAACAGGGAGGGATTTAAATAAAATATTTTTCACTGAGAAATTAAAACCACAACCTCAAATAAATATATATTCTTCCTTAATTATATAAATATATATATATGTGTGTGTGTATATTATATATATATATATATATATATATATATATATATATATATATATATATATATATATATAGGTGTAGGTGTGTGTATGTATATATATATATATATATATATATATATATATAGAATCAAAGTAGAGTGCACTCACCAGGATTTGTCCATCACTTTATTCCAATGTATGTGTGTATGTATGTATGTATATATATATATATATATATATAATTCCTATATTGGGGAATATGGTCAATAACCTGAAAATGAAGTTGACTAACTATATGGCCCATTTGTGCAAAATGTGCAGAGACTGGCAGGGTCATATCCTTAGATCTAATTGAAGTTTTGACAGCAAGAGTGGTCTCGCCAATGTAACATAGCCCGCATGGATTAGTAGATAAATGGCATATTCTGTCTGGCAGGTATAGAGGCCATTAATTTTAAGTTAAGTTGCTTCCTTTTATCATTCTGTGCTAGGTGTTTACCCCTAATAATGGAATTGCACTGTATACAATGAAGGCAAGGGTAACACCCCTTGTTAGGAGTAGTAAGATAATTAATAGATGCTGGTTTAGTGGTACTAACATCGGCTCTTACCAAGTTGTCTCTAAGGTTCCCCTGCGTTATGATGGCATAGGGGGCAATTGGAATGACTCTACATGAGGGTTATATTTATACAAAAGGTACAATTTTAAAGATATCTCTACTCCTATTACTATACTCTGTGGAAAAGACCAGTCTTTTTTTTTATTATTTTTATTATTGTCAGAGGGATGTACTACTCTACCTTCATCAAAAACTAATTGTTTTTTGCTAAAAGAAGCATTCCCTGATATCGAGGAATTCCAGGAATTTCCTAGAGCCTCCTACAGAAGAGGTAACACAATAGGTAGGAAGCTGGTCCATGATACAGAAAAACCAGTAAACTACCGGAAAAGGGTGTACATATATAGCACTCAACAACACTTTATTTAGATAAGTCCAGAATGAACAGTGAAGAAAGGATGTTTATATTTACATCCGAATAGAGGAGATTGTAAAACTTAACTTTTATTGGTTGTATGGATAAAATAAAATAAATCAGAATAAGACGTAAAAACACAGAAAATAGAATAAGACGTAAAATTAAAAAATAATAAGGGGCTCCCTTATTACGGGGCTTACAATTATTACGGGGCTTACAAGGTGCTCATAATTGTATTACATTGGCACTATCAGTGCACAGTGGGGAATAATCGAGTGTCTAGTTTCATATGTAACACACATAATTGTTACTGCACTATCTAAAGCCCATATTATACAGGTTGTATTTACGCTTAGCAGTTAATTCTAATATCTTGTGCCGTTATAGGCACCACTATCAATTTGCTATCTTAGCTATAAATAAAGTGTTGTTGAGTGCTATATATGTACACCCTTTTCCGGTAGTTTACTGGTTTTTCTGTATCTAGCACCTTTTTTGTGTACAGCACCAGCCTAACATTATAATCTGATATAGTTCAATACAAGTTTGTTGGGAACACAATACTGATACTGTTATAGGCAACAACACATGTAGTGCCATTGTTTATTTTCTCTCTCTTGTCGAGGAAGCTGGTCTATGCTATGCGCACAAGATGCCCTGATAGTGCCCCAAAAAAGTATTTTTGGCACTCCCAAACATGGGGCTTTCTCGTGTCTGGTATGTGCACAATGCAATAGCGTCATCAAGGGTGGTGTCATTTCTCACCCTCATACTGGTAAGAAATACCACATTAATAGATACTTTACCTGCAATTCAACATATGTAGTTTATGCTTTGAAATGCCCATGTGGGCTACTATATGTTGGCTAGGCGACCCAAAGGATCAAAGATCGCATCTGCCAACATAAGTTGATTATCAGGAATGAGAAAATGGCACATCTCCCGGACCCAACACATTTTGTGCAAATGGGGCATCAGGCTAGTCAACTAAGATTCATGATTATTGATAGTGCCCCCAAAAGATTGAGAAGCTAAGTGGATCTGGCAGCTCAATACCATGCACCAAAAGGGATTAAATAGGGAGTTTGACCTTCTCCCTTTGATTTAATCCATAGTTTTCTGATTTTAGCACAATCCTTAATAAAATTGTATATACTTATATATATGAAAATGTGAACATAAAATGGTTAGTAACTTGCTGTGTCTGTTTTTAATCTGGTATTCCTTTTGGTTGTGGGGAGTGAGGGGTTAATATTATGAAGTTAATTAAATGACCATTGCTGATGTCAGTCTTTTAGACAACTCCCATGTTAAGCTGATTGGATACCTGTTTTAATGTTGTGTCTATAAAGTGTGTGCTATATGCATTTTAAATTAGCTTGAGAAAGGGGTAGGTGCCCCAAAACGTTGCTCTTCCTAAATAAAGGTATTGTCTTTTAACTGAGTGCCACCTTTTGGTTCTTTTATAATTATAGCTCTATGACACTTTAGTAATTTAAACTGTTTTGTAGAAGACAGTCCACAACTACAGCAATGTCACATAAAAATGTCACTTTCTAAAGCTAATCAGAATTAGATCTACTGTACTGTACTCATTGTAGGTAAGAACAAAGCACCCACAACACCCTAAAGAAAACAATCAAAATTCTCCTTTCATACATAAAATGCATAAGATATCAACATACTTCTTTGAAAACATGATTGAAGAATAGAGCATACAGCAGGTAAGTCTGCAGATGACACAAGAAGAAGTTTTGAACCGAACTCACAAAGGTACAGCTGAATAGTTTTTAGCACGCAGTACCTTTACACTAAGCAATACATATAAAAAGAGAACACAGGCGTCTATCACTATCTATTGGCTATTTCCTCCCGAAATGGCTTTTGGTTTCAGACTCAATTGGTCAGCTTGTTTTTCAAGTGATCACAGTGTAAAATGTCTCTGTGCGTTAAAAGCCCACAGCCGTGAACGTGTTATCAAGAGAAAAGTTCCTGATAACGCCTTTTCATGTGTTTAGTACTTATCAGGATAGAAAATTGTATCTAGGTATGATGGGCATACTGGGCATGTTTGCTCAATCACTGTATTGTTTTGTTGATGTTTTTTTAAAAATAATATTTGCATAAATGAATAAAAGCATAATTTCCAGTTTAGCATAATCTACATCTGAAAACAAGAAGGCGGCCATGGATTTCTATTAGAAGGACTTATGTCATCTTCTTATACTGGAACTGTAAAATGTGAAACTGCTCTATTGATATATTGTATCTGCAAATAAAAACAAACAAGATTGTGCCTTAGTGACCAGGTTTTTAAAAGGAAAGATGCCTAGGTGAAACAGGCTTTCAACTGGAAACACAAAGTCCAAGCACATTTACATTGCATAATAAACAATATTATGGTAAAAATTAATATAAATAACACATCATACACATCAAACTAGACCATTTCCTCAATTTAATTTTTATTTGGGAACAAAAGCCAGCTGTATATTAAGTGATTTTAAATGATTGCATCATCTTTTCTAAGGCCCATACTTGATAGCATCTTTTTTAATAAATTGACGTCGCATTCTATTGGCTGATCCAATCAGCCAATCGGATTGAACTTCAATCCGATTGGCTGATTCAATCAACCAATCGGATTTTTCCTACCTTAATTCCGATTGGCTGATAGAATCCTATCAGCCAAACGGAATTCGAGGGACGCCATCTTGGATGATGTCATCTAAAGGAACCTTCATTCGTCGTTAGTCCATCGGCCGAGGAGGATGTTCCGTGTCGGAGGTCTTGAAGATGGAGCAGCGGATGGATGAAGACTTCTGCCGTATGGAGGACCTCTTCTGCCCCACTTGGATGAAGACTTCTGCCGGATGGAGGACCTCTTCTGCCCCGATCGGATGAAGACTTCTGCCCGGCTGGAGGACCACTTGTGCACGCATCGGATGAAGAGTTCGGCCCGGTTGGGTGAAGACGGCTCAAGGTAGGGTGATCTTCAATGGGGTAGTGTTAGGTTTATTTAAGGGGGGATCGGGTGGGTTTTAGAGTAGGGGTGTGTGGGTGGTGGGTTGTAATGTTGGGGGGTATTGTATTGCTTTTTTTTACAGGTAAAAGAGCTGATTACTTTGGGGCAATGCCCCGCAAAAAGCCCTTTTTAAGGGCTGGTAAAAGAGCTGGTTACTTTGTAATTTAGTTTAGGGTAGGGAAATTTTATTATTTTGGGGGGCTTTTTTATTTTATTAGGGGGCTTAGATTAGGTGTAATTAGATTAAACTTCTTGTAATATTTTTTTATTTTTTGTAATTTAGTGTTTTTTTGTGTGATATAGTTTAGTTTATTTAATTGTATTTTATATTAGATAATTGTAGTTAATTTATTTAATTAATTTATCGATAGTGTAGTGTTAGTTGTATTTGTAACTTAGGTTAGGATTTATTTTACAGGTAATTTTGTAATTATTTTAACTAGGTAGCTATTAAATAGTTATTAACTATTTAATAGCTATTGAACCTAGTTAAAATAAATACAAAGTTACCTGTAAAATAAATATAAATCCTAAAATAGCTACAATGTAATTATTAATTATATTGTGGCTATTTTAGGGTTTATTTTATAGCTAAGTATTTAGTTTTAAATAGAAATATTTTAGTTAATAATATTAATATTATTTAGATTTATTTAAAGAATAATTAAGTTAGGGTGTGTTAGGGTTAGACTTAGGTTTGGGGGTAATATATTTAATGTAGGTGGCGGCGGTGTAGGGGGATCAGATTAGGGGTTAATACATTTAATGTAGCTTGTGGCGGTGTAGAGGGATCAGATTAGGGGTTAATATATTTAATGTAGGTGGCGGCGGTGTAGGGGGATCAGATTAGGGGGTAATACATTTAATGTAGCTGGCGGCGGTGTAGGGGGATCATATTAGGGGGTAATACATTTAATGTAGCTGGCGGCGGTGTAGGGGTATCAGATTAGGGGGTAATATATTTAATGTAGCTGGCGGGGTGTAGGGGATCAGATTAGGGAGTAATATATTTAATGTAGCTGGCGGGGGTGTAGGGGATCAGATTAGGGAGTAATATATTTAATGTAGCTGGCGGGGGTGTAGGGGGATCAGATTAGGGGGTAATATATTTAATGTAGCTGGCGGGGGTGTAGGGGATCAGATTAGGGAGTAATATATTTAATGTAGCTGGCGGGGGTGTAGGGGGATCAGATTAGGGGGCAATACATTTAATGTAGCTGGCGGCGGTGTAGGGAGATCAGATTAGGGGGTAATACATTTAATGTAGCTGGCGGCGGTGTAGGGGGATCAGATAAGGGGATAATATATTTAATGTAGCTGGCGGCGGTGTAGGGGGATCAGATTAGGGGTTAATATATTTAATGTAGCTGGCAGCGGTGTAGGGGGATCAGATTAGGGGTTCATATATTTAATGTAGGTGGCGGCGGTGTAGGGGGATCAGATTAGGGGGTAATACATTTAATGTAGCTGGCGGCAGTGTAGGGGGATCAGATTAGGTGGTAATATATTTAATGTAGCTGGCGGGGGTGTAGGGGGATCAGATTAGGGGGCAATACATTTAATGTAGCTGGCGGCAGTGTAGGGAGATCAGATTAGGGGTAATACATTTAATGTAGCTGGCGGCGGTGTAGGGGGATCAGATTAGGGGATAATATATTTAATGTAGCTGGCGGCGGTGTAGGGGGATCAGATTAGGGGTTAATACATTTAATGTAGCTGGCAGCGGTGTAGGGGGATCAGATTAGGGGTTAATATATTTAATGTAGGTGGCGGCGGTGTAGGGGGATCAGATTAGGGGGTAATACATTTAATGTAGCTGGCGGCAGTGTAGGGGGATCAGATTAGGGGGTAATACATTTAATGTAGCTGGCGGCGGTGTAGGGGGATCAGATTAGGGGTTAATATATTTAATGTAGGTGGCGGCGGTGTAGGGGGATCAGATTAGGGGGTAATACATTTAATGTAGCTGGCGGCGGTGTAGGGGGATCAGATTAGGGGGTAATACATTTAATGTAGCTGGCGGCGGTGTAAGGGGATCAGATTAGGGGGTAATATATTTAATGTAGCTGGCGGCGGTGTAGAGGGATCAGATTAGGGGGTAATACATTTAATGTAGCTGGCGGCGGTGTAGGGGGATCAGATTAGGGGTTAATACATTTAATGTAGCTGGCGGTGGTGTAGGGGGATCAGATTAGGGGTTAATATATTTAATGTAGCTGGCTGCGGTGTAGGGGATCAGATTAGGGGGTAATACATTTAATGTAGCTCGCGGCGGGATCCGGGAGCGGCGGTTTAGGGGTTAAACACTTTATTTAGTGACGGCGGGGTCCGGGAGCAGCGGTTTAGGGGTTAATACATTTAGTATTAGGAGTGAGAGGGGGGATTGCGGATATAGGGGTATACGTGTCGGGCTATTTTTGGGAGGCGTGTTAGACAGTTACGGGAGATTTGATATTTTAGTAAGTTTTTTTAGGCGCAGGCAGTTTCTAAAGTGCCGTGAGTCACTGGCGACTCGAGAAATTTGTACTTACGCTTATTTCTGGACATCGCAACTGCCGGCGGGGTATATGTAATACCCCGATGTGCGAGGTGAAACTACAGGCGGCGCGGGTTCCCTCGCTTGCGCCGAAATATCGGATCGCACCCCAGATCTAAATCTAATTCATGACCCCAGTTTATATAAGCAGGATTGCCACACACTAAAAGTGAAAGAGGAGGTGTCTAAGGTCTTAATTAAAAAAAAAAGCCCCATTTAAAAAAAAATTAAAATAAAATTAAAAAAATGTTGCTCATCTTTCTTTCGGTCAAAACATCAAAAACCATGATGGTTAATTGTTCTGTCAAGGCTAAACAGATTTCTTTGACACTAGGAATTTGTGATGTGAGCCCTTCTCTTAAGATATATTTCCTTTAAATTAATATTACCAGTGCTAAGAATACATCCTTCTCTCTTTTTAACTGCTTAACATCCAGATGTATGATATTTATAAAGTCTATACAGATTCTTGTCTTTATTATTTTGGAAACCCAAAGACTAATTTTAGCTCATAACTGATTAATCTTGGGGCAATCCCACAAGTAGTGTTATGATGAAGGATTAATCCACTTACACTTTTTTATACTATACATTTATTTTCACATCTAAACTATTTAATAGCTTTCCTTGGAGTAACATAGAACCTGTGGAGCAATTTAACCTGGAATTCTCTAAAATATAAATCTTGTAATTTGCTGAACAAGTTTAAGACTTTTCTCAATATCATCTGTTTCCAAGAAAAGCTTCTTTCTGTCAGCCCTCTACTATATTTTACAGAGCCTTGCTGGAGCTTTATAAATTACAGAGCAAATGTATTACCCTTTCGTAAAAAGCACAAAAGAACTAGCAAGACAATGTGGCTCCCAAAAAAGGGAGAGGTTTTCAAAACTCCCTTGATATAGCATGTTACCTGTAATTATGGATAATAGTGTGAATCTGGTAACTCAAATTTATATTGAATTTCTGAAAAGGATCTTAAGGATCTACTCATGGGATCTATCAAATCCCTTATTCTTTTTAAATTAGCCCTCTTCCAATATTTAAACGTCTGGGTGGTTAATCCGGGAGGGAATTTAGGATTTCCTGTGATAGGCAATTAAATTGAGCACTGGTGTGGAGCATCCAGAGATTTATGTATCCTACGCCAAGCTTTAAGAATTCCTTCATGCAAAATGTTTTTACTAATTAAAGGCGGAATATCTTTCCAATCCAAATTAATTATTTAGATAAATCCTCCAATAGCAGATTATCCATAGTACGCTCAAAGAAAGTGTTCTGCAGCCTAGATCGTGATGTTATCAGTGGGTGGAGCTTGGCAGCCATTTCAAAGTGGCAAGAAACAATATTCATTTTCAAATAACTTTTTTACCATTCCTGCTGCATGATATAGAAAAGGTGCAGAAAGCTATTTGCAGCTTAATCTAAGGTAATACTTTAAGATGACTAAAGTGTAGACTGTCTCTTTAAATATAAAAAAGAAAAAGATTGAGTAAAAAAAACAGCAAATAACTTGTTTTCTTGCTAAATTACCCCTTCTCAGTGTAGCCCTGCCCCCAGTGTTTTAGGAACAGAGGATTTTCAAAACCTAAGTTTTTATTCTGTCAGTTCTGATGTTATCTAGTTGTTATTAGCTGTTATCTAGTCTATTCAATAGCCTAGAAGTTTTATCACATCAGGCTAAGATAAAACTTCCTGCAAAGGCCTCCTCCTTATTCTAGTGCTGTGATGGGAGGCACAAATGTAGTGTAAAAAATAAAAGGTAAAATCTATTTAAATAGATGAATAATACATTTTGCAATGATTTCTACTAAGTATAAGCAACTTTTTAGTGCTTTTTTATTACAACAATGAAACAGACTGTTTAACATCCCTTTAACAAAGGTCAACTATTATAATAAAAACAAAGAACACTGGTTGAAATGTTAGATATCTGTTCTCAAGTACTACAAACAGATCTATAGTTTTCAGTAAAAAGATAAAATGTATTGTTTTGTCACTACACACCAACTTACAATTTATGCAGAAAATGAGTAGGAATAAAATATCTACCATACAAATATGAAATATATTTAGAAAACCCGCACACAATTCTGATTTCCCAGAGGGATGGCTTAACCCATTTTGACAATGTTTGCATGTTCCTACCCCTGTCCAAACTCAGTCCAAACCCCTGGCCATTGGTTTTAGCAGAAGGTCGTTAATAACCTTGGTTAGGGGCAGTCTCAGTTGAGTGCTGGGGGCAGAAGTCAGATTGAAGTGGGTCAAGAAAGGAGTTGGAGGACAAGAAGCAGGTTAGGCGGTCGAAAACTCATTTTCCAGGAGTAAGCAGTTATATGGGGCAGTAGTTTGCAGGAGTATTGGAGTTAAGGGAGGGTTTTTTGAGGATCGGGGTGACTGTTGCATGTTTGAAAGAAGATGGGAATGAACCGGTAGAAAGGGATAGGTTGAATATGTGAGTAAGAGGTGGAGTGAGGGTGAAAGACAGAGAAGGTATTACATGTGAAGGGATGGGGTCAAGCAGGCAGGTAGTGAGGTGAGAGGAAGACAATAAGGAACCCACTTCATTCTCAGTGGTTGGGGGGAAGATGCAGTGAGGGGGTAACCGGCGGTGGAGATGGAAGATTGTAGGCTTGTATTGGGACGTTGCTTCAGATGTTAAGCATTTGTTTAGAAAGTAGTCTGCCAGGTCTTGAGCATTAAAAGCAGAAGAAGGGTGTGGTGCAGGTGGGTAGAGAATTAAAAGTGGAGAAGAGCCATTTAGGGTTTGAGGAGTGAGTAGAAATAAGAGAAGAGAAATAGGTTTGCTTGGCTAAGTTAAGGGCAGAGGTGTAAGAATGAAGAATTAATTTATAGTGGATGAAATCAGGTTCAGAGTGAGATTTTCTCCAGGCACCCTCAGCAGTGCAGGAGCATTTTTTGTAGGTAGCGTGTTTGCTGAAAGTGCCAAGGCTGGAACAGACGATGTGGGGTCTTGTGTAGTTGAGGAGGAGCAAGAGTGTCTAGTGCAGAAGAGAGAGTATTGTTATAGTGGGTTATAGCAAGGTCAGGGCAGGATATCGTGGAAGTGTGGGGGAGGTGTTTTTCAATAAAGTTGGAAAATTGGAGAGCATGCACAGGTTGCATATTTTTACAGGTGCAGGGATGAGGGGGAGAAGTAGGTTAAGCCTGTACATTGAGATGGAAAAGGGGCGACAGGTGACATTAGCGATAGAGCAGAGTTAGGAGAATACCAGATCAATAGTTTCCTTCACAATGAGTAGGGAATAGGGTGGATTGTGAGAGACCAAAGGAGTGAGTTTGTGAGTGAGAGAAGTTTAGCGGCAGCAGGGGCAGATGGGTTGTCAATGGGAATATTGAAGTCCCCTAAAATTAGAGGTGTATTTGTAGAGAGAAAGTGAGGAAGCCAGGTGGCAAAGTTGTTAAGGAATTGGGAGGTTGGCCCAGGGGGGCAGTAGATAACTACCTCTCTGTGGGAGGGGGGGAGAACAGGCAAATGCAGTGAACTTCAAAGGAGGAAAAGGAGAGAGATGGAAGCGAAGGCAAGTACTGATAGGAGCAGGAGGGAGAGAGTAAGATTCCAACACAGCCACCATGTCTCTCACCTGGCCTAGGGGTATGGCTAAAGTGGAGACCTCCATGCAGTAATGGAAGCAGTGTCAGAAGAAGTTAGCAATGTTTCGGTAATAGCTAAAAGGTTGAAAGCATTAGAAACAAACATGTCAAGTTTATGTATACATCTGTATTTATGTGTATATATGTCTGTAAATAAATATATACACATATAAATACATAAAAACATGTACACACATATAAATATATATACATACATATACATTTAGATGTACTGCATTGCTGCTCTAGTGCTGACTTTAACTATGTGTTTAACCCACTGTAAGGGGCATCTTATTGTTGCACTATTACTTAACTTTAAGAGCTACCTTGCATAAACCTATGTTCTAAACTTTTGCTAATCAGCCTTTTGTCACCTGCCTGTTACCTAGTACGAATGTGTTTAGCACTAGACATGTGCAATCAGCAGTTTCGTTAATTGCCGAATGCAGAAGAAGAATGAAGCTTGCTGTATTTGCCTCTTTTCTGAGCTGGATTTCTTCTTGTGAAAGTGCAAAACACTAAGATCTGGATTTGCACAAAGGAATTTAAAGTTTTCCTAACTCACTTTGGGTTTATCACAGTTGGTCTAAGTGATAACTGTGAGTTTTTTTATTTTTTACAGCGCACCCCATAAAAATCTATGGGGAGAAGTTAGTGCAATTGTTTTATCTGAAATCTATCCGAAGTCCTGCAGTAAGCACAGCTCCATCTTTCGCTTGCACGCTAACTTTTTACTTTCAACTTGTAAAACGCCTGCTAACCAGGCCGGGATAAATTTTTAAGTAGCGCACAGTTAGCGTGTAAGCAAAAAAATGATTTAGCGCTCCACTTGTAATATGGCCCCATATATCTATGAATGCGCAACGTGCAAGAATACTTCAACTCCAAATTAGTGGTAGCCCCCAGTATGAACGTGTGAAGCTTCACCAACCAGCACCTGTAATGTGTTAAAAAAACAAGAACGGCTTTGAAAAAATGGGCCATAGATGGAGCTCGCTGATAGAGCACGGGAAGGAAGGAGAGGTGTGTGTGTGGGGTCCGGAGGAGGAGATGTAGACACCAGCTGCAGTGAATTGTGCTCTGGGTAATCTGCAACTTAAACTTGAAAGGCTACTTGGCCCCTACTCACAAGGTAATCAAGCCTGTTTTTTTTTTTATTCCAACCCGTTGGTTAAGTTGTATGGGACTGAAACATACATGACAGGAAAGTCAAAACTAAACTTTCATGATTCAGCTAGAGCATATAAACAGCTTTCCAATTTACTTCTATTGTCTAATTTGCTTTCTAATGTTGGTGCCTTTGTTGAAAAGCATAAATAGGTAGGCTAAGGAGCAGCAATGCACTACTGGGAACTAGCTGCTGATTGGTGGCTGCATATATATTCCTCTTGTTATTGGTTCACCTGATGTCTTCTTCTTGCTCCTAGTAGTTCATTTGTGTCATTCAACAATGGATACCAATAGAATGAAGCAAATTTGATAATAAAAGTAAACTGGAAAGTTGTTTTAAATTGTATGCTCTGAATATTTAAAGAAACATTTTGGCTTGTCCCTTTAAGGAACTACCTATAGTTAGGAATACTATAAGATGAGTTGGAGCCTTATGTTGGATCTGCAAGTTTAATATAAACTTTAATGTGAAGCCTGTGTTTTCTGCAGAAGTCTTAGATGGAAGTTGGATTTATGTTAGCAACTAAATTGAAATGATCTCTTTGAAGTAAGAGCATATTTGACATATAGAGCTCCATTTATGAAACAGCGCATGCTGCCTCGGAGTCCCAGCATTTCAGGCTTGCCTGAAATGGAAGAAGCAGCAGATTGAAATCATTCCATTCCGGATGATTGACAGCCCCTGCTAGCAGCCGAATGGCCGCCAGTGAGCAGGAGGCGGCATTGCACAAGCATTTCACCAAAAATGCTTGTGCAATGTTAAATGCGGACAGCTGTAGAGAATCATGTCCGCTTGATTCCCTGAAAGTGACTTTTGAGTGGCTAACAAGGACTTATTTGTTTAGACTAAAACCTTTGAGGCCTCCACAGAATGTTGGGAATATATTAAAATACATACCAAGTTAGTTAGTATGTTTGCAGGGAACATGGAATTACTAAAACATATATGAGTGCTAGGTATATACCAAATTGGTGTAGACTCGTTATCACATGAAGTAAAACAGTTCGCCAATCGAAGAGCATTAGAACAAAGAATTGGATTTAGAGGATAGAGAAAAAAAAAAAGAAAGAGCCATTTGTTCAATGAGTAATACTAATTAAAGGGACACAAACCCCTTTTTTTCGTGATTCAGATAGAGCATGCAATTTTAAGCAACTTTCTAATTTAGTCCTATTATATATTTCTCTTCCTTCTCTTGCTATCTTTATTTGAAAAAGCAGGAATGTAAGCAAAGGAGCAAGACCATTTTTGGTTCAGAACCTGGGTAGCGCTTGCTGATTGGTGGCTACAGCAGGAATGTAAGCAAAGGAGCAAGACCATTTTTGGCTCTGCATCTGGGTAAGCGCTTGCTGATTGGTGGCTACATTTAGCCACCAAACAGCAGGCGCTATCCAGGTGCTGAACCAAAAATGGGTTGGCTCCTATGCTTACATTCCTGCTTTTTCAAATAAAGATAGCAAGAGAACGAAGAAAAATTGATAAAATGAGCAAATTAGAAAGTTGTTTAAAATGGCATGCTCTATCTGAATCATGAAATAAAAGCTTTGGGTTTTGTATCCCTTTAAATTAAAGGACTTGAAACCCAAATATTTTGTTTCATGTTTCAGAATGAGAACACAATTTTAAAAGTTTCCAATTTACCTTTATTATCAAATTTGCTTCATTTTCTTGTTATTTTTTGTTGAAAAGATATCTAGATAGGTAGTCTTCACACGTCTGGAGCACTACATGACATCTAGTACACATGCTTACCATTGTTGCCAAACTAATGCCATAGAGTACAGCAGATATTACATTCCTGCTTTTCAACAAAGTATTAAAAGTAAACAAACAAAAATGGAATAATAGAAATAAATTAGAAAGTTGTTTAAAATGTTATGTTCTATCTGAATCATTAAATAAAATGTTTGGGCTTCATGTCCCTTTTTATTAATCATATACTTGAGGATCTTGAAAATAAAGGAGAAATAATTTAAGAATACAGGTGGCCCTCGTTTTACAACGGTTCAATTTACACCGTTTCAGAATAACAACCTTTTTTTCCAGTCATGTGACTGCTATTGAAGCATTGAGAAGCAGTTCATTTATTAAAATAACCAGTAGGTGGAGCTGTCCGCTTGTGTTACAGCAAAGCCAAGCAAGCTGAAATTAATCAGTTTAACCAGACCTGAGCTATCGAGCAGATTTCAAAGGAACAAGATCTTCCTGTCTATAACTCAGTCCAGATTGGAATGCATAGTGTTCAGTGTCCCTTTAAGCATTTTGCAGTACAGGTGGCCCTCGTTTTACAACGGTTCAATTTACACCGTTTCAGAATAACAACCTTTTTTTCCAGTCATGTGACTGCTATTGAAAAGCATTGAGAAGCAGTTCATTTATTAAAATAACCAGTAGGTGGAGCTGTCCGCTTGTGTTGCAGCAAAGCCAAGCAAGCTGAAATTAATCAGTTTAACCAGACCAGAGCTATCGAGCAGATTTCAAAGGAACAAGATCTTCCTGTCTATAACTCAGTCCAGATTGGAATGCATAGAAAGAACTGTTTGCAGAAAATTGCAAGTGAAGTCTGTGTTGTGTGATTATTTTATTAGGTTTATAATGCTGTTTAGCAAATGTTTTTGTTCATTTAACTTAGTTTAATTATATATTCTGTTATGTGATTATTTTATTAGGTTTATAATGCTGTTTAGCATTTAAAGTCTACATTTCAAAGCTTTTAAAATAATGTATTAGGTGTTACTTATGACAATTTTGAGAGGGGCCTGGAACCTAACTCCCTCACTTCCCATTGACTTACATTATAAACTGGGTTTCAATTCACAACGGTTTAGATTTACAACCATTCCTTCTGGAACCTAACCCCGGCGTAAACTGAGGGCTACCTGTAATTGGTCATCTGGAAGGTAATATAGACAAAGATTTATTGAATGTTGCCTCTAAACACAGTTGCCTAGCTTGTTGAAATTATCAGATACAAATATTCCCGGGTTAGTTAAAAGGACACACAGATAAGGTGCATCAAGAGATACAGTAATTTAAAAGGAGATACTTAGTCCCAGACAGGTTTTAATAAAATACTTAAATTTTCAAGATAAGGTTAAAATCTTACAGGCTTATAAAGCACAAAAGAATCTACTCTTTGATTGTAAGAAGCTTTTGTTTTTTTTTTCTGTGGAGACATTAAACAAAAACTCCTTGCCCCTCTTTGTATATGGTTAATACAGGAAGGTAGGATAGCTAAAATCAGTTTAAAGACCAAAGAAGGGTTCAGAATCTTTGAAAATATTAAAAAGGCAGAGGAATGTATGGATGGGTGTCAGGATCCCATAAGCTCTATTTGTACCAAAAGGCAATCTGCACAGCAGGGACATCACTGGTGACTTTCCTTGCTGTGTCCTGCCTGTGATCAAACCAAGAGACTCCAGGTTCAGTCTGGCTTGCTTGTGTTGTGCCGCAGGAGTTTATGGAAGAATATTGTCATCAGTAGGTTTGTCTCCCAGCTCCTCCCTCTCTGGATGTCAGCCAATCAGCAAAGTGCTCTATTATATATAGAGTAGACTATGCCATAACTCCTTGCTCTGGCATTTTAGTATTTCCTGTGTTTTTGTTCCTAGTTCCTGTTTGTTCTGTGCTGGATGTCCTGGCTGTGACCTTTCCTGTGTTTTGGACTTTATACTTGATGCCTGCTTTGAATCTTGGAATGACCTGACCTTGTCTCTGCATTTAGCCCAGTTAGTACTTTTGCTTGGAATTTCTGTGTTGCAGTTTTCCCAGCTCCAGCAAAGGCAGATATTGTTTTTCTTCGGGAAACATAGAATAAACAGGAAAGTGAGAAATGAAGATGAGCTGGGTTGGTGAAGTGGTTTTTACCCATTGCATTAGGAGAAAGCAATTTAATTTAAACAATTGTTACATTATTGTATCAAAAAGATAAATAGATGAAGATGTACAACGTATTATCATAGAGGAAAATATTGAAGGGGATGCATTTATATTATGTAACTTGTATGGTCTGAATGATAGAGACCCAACCTTTTGGGACTAAAATCAATCTAAGATTTTGGAATACACAAATAGGAAACTTAAAATAGGTGGTTATTTTAATATGGTACATAAACTGCCAATAGATAGAACTGAGGCAACAGGTAGAAACAAATAAGTGACAAAGAAACTACAGGCCAGATTACGAGTTTTGCGGTAAGAGGGGTGCGGTGCTAACTTGCACGTTATTGTCACCGCTCACTTACCTACAGCGCTGGTATTACAGGTTTTTATAAACCCGGCGTAAAAAGGCAAGAAGTGAGCGTAGAGCAAAATTGTGCTCCATACCGCACTTCAGCACCAGTGCTGCTTAAGTCAGCGGTGAGCTGGTTGTACGTGCTTGTGCACGATTTCCCCATAGACATCAATGGGGAGAGCCAGCTGAAAAAAAGACTAACACCTGCAAAAAAGCAGCGTAAAGCTCTTTAACACAGCCCCATTGATTCCTATGGGGAAACTAAACTTATGTTTACACCTAACATAAACCCAGAGTCTAAACACCCCTAATCTTACACTTATTAACCCCTAATCTGCCGCCCCCGACATCGCCGACACCTTCATTATACTTATTAACCCCTAATCTGCCGCCACTATAATAAACATATTAACCCCTAAACCACCGCACTCCCGCCTCGCAAACACTAGTTAAATATTATTAACCCCTAATCTGCCGCCCCCAACGTCGCCGCCACTATACTATATTAACCCCTAAACCTAAATCTAACCCTAACCCTAACACCCCCTAACTTAAATATAATTAAAATAAATCTAAATAAAATCTACTATTAATAACTAAATAATTCCTATTTAAAACTAAATACTTACCTGTAAAATAAACCCTAAGATAGCTACAATATAACTAATAGTTACATTGTATATAGCTTAGGGTTTATTTTTATTTTACAGGCAAGTTTGTATTTATTTTAACTAGGTAGAATAGTTAGTAAATAGTTATTAACTATTTACTAACTACCTAGCTAAAATAAATACAAATTTACCTGTAAAATAAAGCCTAACCTGTCTTACACTAACACCTAACCTTACACTATAATTAAATAAATTACCTAAATTAAATACAATTACATAAATTAAATACAAATACCTAAATTACAAAAAACAAACACTAAATTACACAAAATAAAAAACAAATTACAAGATATTTAAACTAATTACACCTAATCTAATAGCCCTATCAAAATAACCCCCCCCCCCCAAATAAAAAAAAAACCTAGCCTAAACTAAACTACCAATAGCCCTTAAAAGGGCCTTTTGCGGGGCATTGCCCCAAAGAAATTAGCTCTTTTACCTGTAAAAAAAAATACAAACAACCCCTCCAACAGTAAAACCCACCACCCACACAACCAACCCCCCAAATAAAACCCTAACTAAAAAAACCTAAGCTCACTATTGCCCTGAAAAGGGCATTTGGATGGGCATTGTCCTTAAAAGGGCATTTAGCTCTATTGCAGCCCAAAGCCCTAACCTAAAAATAAAACCCACCCAATAAACCCTTAATAAAAACCTAACACTAACCCCTGAAGATCCACTTACAGTTTTGAAGAGGCGACATCCATCCTCAACGAAGCCGGGAGAAGTCCTCAGCGAAGTGGCAAGAAGTCCTCAACGAAGCCGGGAGAAGTCTTCATTCAAGCCGGGAGAAGTGGTCCTCCAGACGGGCAGAAGTCTTCATCCAGACGGCATCTTCTATCTTCATCTATTCGGCGCGGAGCGGGTCCATCTTCAAGACATCCGACGCGGAGCATCCTCTTCTTCCGATGACTACCCGACGAATTAAGGTTCCTTTAAGCGACGTCATCCAAGATGGCGTCCCTTAGATTCCGATTGGCTGATAGAATTCTATCAGCCAATCGGAATTAAGGTTGAAAAAATCCTATTGGCTGATTGGATCAACCAATAGGATTGAACTTCAATCCTATTAGCTGATCTAGTCAGCCAATAGGATTGAGCTCGCATTCTATTGGCTGTTCCAATCAGCCAATGGATTGAAGTTCAATCCTATTGGCTGATCCAATCAGCCAAAAGGATTTTTTCAACCTTAATTCCGATTGGCTGATAGAATTCTATCAGCCAATCGGAATCTAAGAGACGCCATCTTGGATGACGTCACTTAAAGGAACCTTCATTTGTTGTGTAGTCGTCGGAAGAAGAGGATGCTCCCCGTTGGATGTCTTGAAGATGGACTCGCTCCACACCGGATGGATGAAGATAAAAGATGCCGTCTGGATTCAGACTTCTGTCCGTCTGGAGGACCACTTCTCCCGGCTTGAATGAAGACTTCTCCCGGCTTTGTTGAGGACTTCTTGCTGCTTCGCTGAGGACTTCTCCCGACTTTGTTGAGGATGGATGTTGGCTCTTCAAAACTGTAAGTGGATCTTCAGGGGTTAGTGTTAGGTTGTTTTAAGGGTTTATTGGGTGGGTTTTATTTTTAGGTTAGGGCTTTGGGCTGCAATAGAGCTAAATGCCCTTTTAAGGGAAATGCCCATCCAAATGCCCTTTTCAGGGCATTGGGGAGCTTAGGTTTTTTTTAGTTAGGGTTTTATTTGGGGAGTTGGTTGTGTGGGTGGTGGGTTTTACTGTTGGGGGGTTGTTTGTAAAAAATGTTTACAGGTAAAAGAGCTGATTTCTTTGAGGCAATGCCCCGCAAAAGGCCCTTTTAAGGGCTATTGGTAGTTTAGTTTAGGCTAGGGTTTTTTTTATTTTGGGGGGGCTTTTTTATTTTGATAGGGCTATTAGATTAGGTTTAATTAGTTTAAATATCTTGTAATTTGTTTTTTATTTTGTGTAATTTAGTGTTTGTCTGTCTTTGTAATTTAGGTAATTGTATTTAAATTATGTAATTGTATTTAATTTAGGTAATTTATTTAATTGTAGTGTAAGGTTAGGTGTTAGTGTAAGACAGGTTAGGTTTTATTTTACAGGTAAATTTGTATTTATTTTAGCTAGGTAGTTAGTAAACAGTTAATAACTATTTACTAACTAGTCTACCTAGTTAAAATAAATACAAACTTGGTTGTAAAATAAAAATAAAACCTAAGCTAGATACATTGTAACTATTAGTTATATTGTAGATAGCTTAGGGTTTATTTTATAGGGACAGTTGTACCTACAAGACTCGTAATAGCAACGGTAGTAAAAAAGCATTATGAGCCTTAACGCTGCTTTTTTACTCATAACGAAAAACTCGTAATCTAGCCGTACATTATTTAAGGCTATCTAAATTCAATTGATATCTGAAGGAATAGTAACCCTGATAAGAAAAATATCAAATGTTTATTTCCAAAGAACACAGATCTGTTTAAGAATTCGTGTTTTTGATTATATAGCCCATTTTAAAATTAGTCCACAAGTATATATCCCTTTGCCATTTCTGATCATGCATATAAAATATGGGAAAAGTTACCAATTTCTATTTTGGGTAGAATTAAATCTAAAAAAAATTAAAATGTATTTAAATGTTTTTTTCTTTCTTTGTTGTTCGTTAGTATTTTCACTCTGTGAGGTCTTTTCGGAGGTTATGATAGAGATATCATACTTCCGCTTTTACTAGACTTTAGATTAATGACCTGAGATTGGTTATAGTGTAAGAAATGGTCCTACCTCTGTGATACAGATATTATATTACCTCTTCCTCTGTTCCCTATATACTCCTTTACTTTTTTTTACTCCTCTTATCCATGAAATATATACATATATGTATCTTACACAAAATGAGTGGGAATAGTTGGAAATGGATGGGGAGGGTTATGATAGAGATATTTCAGTGTTTCTCTACTTTCCATTTTTTCGTTAGGTTGCTATAATGTAATGTCGGTTGGAATTTCTTGTCCGCCCTCTCTTAGATCATCACATTAGAGAATTATACTCTTACCTGTGTTAACTCATTGTTTAACATCTTAACAAATATATGTTTATTTTATTTTAAATGAGGATAGAATAATGAAATTTAGAAATTTCTCATTCAGCAGAGTTTGTTGATCTCAATGGTTTGGTAACAGACTTGGTATAATGATTGTAATAATCGTTAGGAATACATGAATGTAATTAGTGCATGATGTTCTCCTGTCTGTTTTTTGTTCCTTTTTTTCTTAAAGGATTCCAAAAGTTTGAATTATTTCATATAATTAAATTATCCAAAATCAAATCTACATAACTTAACAATCATAACTTACCCACTTGGACTTGACAATGAACGTTATTAGCGTAATTAAATCATATATTTTATTTGGCAATAAACGTCATAGAAGCCAAACCCCCTTTAACGGTGCCTGCAATGCAAATTCGTGTCTCCAATCACAAAGTGTGTTCATGAATATCATTAAGGCATTTTTGCGTCACCTGGCGCATGTGCAATAGAATCCCGTGTTTCACGCATGTGAAGATTGCCGCTTTGAATACACATAACCAGAATGCATTTACTGGCACAACGCATGCACTCTTAAAAATACTATCAATTACATCGATATTGCAGGTCAAACAGGATACGTCTTTTTTACGATATCAGCAGGCTAATGGACTTAAAAAATCTTATCCCCACTGATAATTTATGGGTGTTATTTCCATGTTTAGTTTCAACCCACAAACTTAATCAGTAAGCTATTGTTTTGAATGTTTTGATTAATTTCTTAAACTGCATTAATATTAGCTATATCACTCATTTGGAAGAGCATAAAATTATATGCGATAAATAAACTATCTAAATTAAATAGGGGTTTCATTCATCAATAGTCTTAAATTAAAGTAATAAGTTATACTTAATGCTCGTTATTGCAAGGGTAATTCTCGCAGCGCATCGTTACGATCTTACCTGTTCTATAACGCTGTCACATCTGTTTCCCAGTATCGATTCAGACGGTCTGCTTGTTTAGAGTACGGTGACGTATATGATGACGTGTTGGATCGCTCGTGCATGCGCAGTACGGTGAAAATCGGTCATATTGATAACTCAGGTTATCGTGAATGATTCGGTATTCAAACTACATGTTATAACGATGGGTTTGGAATTCAAAATTTTTTTGAAAGTGAATATTCAGTGAACTGTAATAATCTGACACGCAAAGCCTATTACAAATATGGATATCAAAGATGTATATATCGAATTCAGAGAAGTGTTTGCAAACGTTTAGTGTCCCTTTAAGCTGAACTTTTACCTAAAAGACATCTGACGACTTAAAGTGAATGTAATTTTTTAAAAGTTCGATTAAAAACAGGGGCACTTTAATTCATCAAAATTTACATTTCACTCGTGTAGTGAAAAAAAAATTACCTTTTATTCTTGACAGCAGCTCCAGCTTCCTCCGCCCATCGCAAAACCTCTTCCTGGGTCTAAAATGAGGAACCCGGCTTCCTCCAATCACGGCGTTGAATCAGACACCGATTCCCCCGGGGGGGAAGCCGTGATTGGAGGATGACCTATACATCATTTCTGACATCAGAAATGGATTGCGACGACCGGAGGAAGCTGGAGCTGCTGTGAAGATTAAAAGGTAAGTTTTTTTTCACAACACAAGTGAAATGTAAATTTTGATGAATTCAAGTGCCCCTGTTTTTAATCGAACTTTTAAAAACCAGGCACTTTAGCATCAAAAATGACATTCACTTTAAGACTTGAATTATAAATATTGTACAGTATTTATAATATTATGTATGGAAATAATACGTGCATAACATTTTTTGATTTTTGTAATTTTTCTATCCTCCAATAAAAATAAAAATAATTTAAAAAAAATAATTAAATCTAAAATGGCGTTAAATAAAAAATTAAAGTATTCTCAAAATGCATATATTTGTTGCAATTAATGCCACTTACAGTTAAAAAGAAAGGATATTAACTTAATTCATTCTAATATTAGTCATTTTATTTGGAAAGGCCAAATATATTATGTGCTTACTAAAAGGAAGTTAGGGTTAACACGGCGATACAAAGAGAAATATAATACAGGTACATATTCCCAAATCCAAACTTATTCTAAAATTGAAACTTTTTAATTAATTTTTTTTTTTTTTTTAATTATAAAAAACATTTTTTTCCCAGGCTGTAAGTCACAAAAGTATTAAAATGATATAAAACTACATTTAGTTGCATGTGTAAGCTGCATTATAACATTTAAACATTGCCTAAATGACATTAGATGTTGTATACACTTGGTTCTACCACCTCTCCAAACTGTCCCATTTTAAAGATGCAAATATTCCAAAATCTAAACTATTCCGAAATCCAAACCTTTTCCGATCCCAAGCAGTTCGGATAAAGGGTTTTCTACCTGTATAGCAGTTTTTTTATTGGTTCCTGGATATAAGACATTTTACATTGTTGGGGTATGAAAAATATTTTGTTGCACCATAAAGTTTAAAAGTACTTCTGTATATTCAAATAAAAACTTCCAAAATATGTATAAAACAAAATGTGTTTTTTAGGGACACAATAAAAGTTTGGCATAAAGAATGTAAATTAGTATAGACAAATTTTGCTGTTTCCCAATTTTTACTTATCAGAGGCAATTTTGACTTCACAGAAGGCTTTGATGTATAAAGGTTTGTTAAATTGAAACAAATAGGGTTGTAATATGTTTAAAACATTTTCTTTCCCCATCGATCAGTCTATAAAAAAACATGCTATCCAAATGTTGAAGCACTTGTAAGTGATGAAGCATAGCTTTAACAATCTGAGTAGGAAATATCACCTGAACATCTCTATGTAAAAAATGGAAGATATTTTACCTCAAAATTTCCTCAGTAGCCACATCTCATTGTAAAGGGTCTAGGATACTAGTCCTAGGACTTGCAAGGGAGAGTCTGGCACAGTCATGTTTTTTTCCTCTCCAGTTTAAGGATGTTTACTACAAAATCTTGCAAGATTTCAGTGAAATCTCGTGAGATCACGATAAAGAAAAGTGTGAACTCGGCACTGATGAAGCTGATTGGCTGAGATTTTTTAGCAACATGCAGCTAAGAGTTCACAGAGCACCGTCTTTTGTGAGCTGAAGAACTTTTGCGGTAAAATATTTTTTTTACATAGAGATGTTCAGGTGATATTTCCTTCTCAACTTTTTACGGTTATGCTGCATCACTTTTAAGTGATATAGCATATGGGTATCATGTCCCATTAAATCTTTTAACATATGTAAAATAGAATTTAATATTTAAAATAAAGAATGTTTTGCCTACCTGCATCTGCGACATTATGGTGATGAACTTATTAATCTATATGGTGTAGAATAAGAAAGGTTTGTGGTCAATATTTGTGAGCTTTTCAAACGAAGACTTTATTCTATATCCAGTATTTACAAATTCCTTTTAAATGCTCAAGAGGAGAGCAATACTGAATTTGTCAAGTTAAAATAGAATCTTTTTTAAGAAGATAATGTGGATACATGTAATTCTTCAAATTATTCTTCAAATAGAGTAAACATTGCTGAAATGTATAGGGAAAAACAAATGTTATATCAAGTATATTTAACACAACTTCTTTTTTTAGATGGGATAAAAATAAGTATGATTCAATGTCAAAATGTTCATTTCTGGAAATCTATCACTGTTTTTGGAGATACCTATTATACAGAGATTCTGGGGCAACATTTGGTTTTGGTCTAGTAAAATTATTGAAAAACAAGTTTTTTTTCCCTATAATTGTTTTTTTTATATTAGGTTATAAAGAATTTGGTAAAGCCACAGGGTTTTATTCACACAATTATTCTCCTGGGTAAATGTTTAATTCTAAAATATTGGAAATCACATAAAGATCTTAAATTCTCAGAAATGAAAAATAAGGTTAGGTATCAATTATTTATTTAACATCTATAGATGTACAATTTAAGATTTTTTTAAGAGATGGGAGAATTACATTGTCACTAGATGTGGCATTGAAGAAACAAAATATTTTATCTTTTAGGAATACAGAATTTATACTGGAAACGAATTTAAAAGAGGGAATGGATGTATTGAGAAAAATATTTGGTACTGGAAACGAGAGAATGTTGTTTATATACACATTTTTATTTTACTCTTTAGGATATGGGTATCAAGTATAAAGAGGGTATAAAAAGAGAAGAATTATATAATGATTATATATTGTAAAACGTTTGCAATTGACAATACATTACGTTTTTATAAAACATGTTATATTTAAGTTGTGTTCCTTATTGTTAATGAATTTTCACTTAAATAAAAAAAAATACATTTGAAATTCACAGTATTTATTAATCTGTTATGGAAGAGTTATTGCCATGTGAGTTTCCAGAGAAGATTGTTATAAGTTGACTGTGGTACTTTTTAGTGGATCAACATATTCAGTTAAGATAGGTGAGGTTTTGAAAGCTTCTGTGGTGCAAGATTTTATCAATGAAAAAGTTTGGCTATTAAAGAGCATCACACTCAACTAAAAACATTTTTTAACTACTCGGCCATCGTAATGCAGAACATTTGTCTCATAATTCTTAAGAGAGGCCTGCAGTGCACGGTTACTGTCACAGCAAGAAACAGAGGATACTAGAGATAATTTGGCACGTGGGCTGTTCAGTTGGGAAGGCATTTACATCCATGATAGACAACAATCTTCCATATTCCACCGCAGGTCAATTCAAAATAAGCTGAAGTCTTTGTTTGTCAAAGCCATTTGATCAACAAATCTATAAATAAATACAAATAAAGACATACATTACAGGATCTTGTTACAACAATGTGGTACTCTCAATTAAAAGGGACAATCTGATTAAAAAAATATATTCTTTAATTCATTAGAACATGTCATTTTGACATTACAAATCATAATGAACTACGTGTTAACTCCCACAAAGGGGTTTAAAGAAAAGTCCCTCTTGGGGGTCACAAGCATTGCAGTGTGACCGCCGCTCCTGTTTGGCTGAACAGCTGTGTTTTGCCCAGGAGATGCAATGCATTTAGCTCCTGAGCTTTACTATCTATGTCTTTGTGACCGCTGCTTCATAACTGCTGTTTCTGGCGAGTCTGAAGACTCGGCGAGTCTGAAGACTCGCCAGAAACAGGGGCCATCAAGCTCCATACGGAGCTTGTTAAATAGAGCCCTTTCTCTCTGTATATATGTTTATTACAACCCTGGGGAAAGTCTTCATGAGGTTGGTGGGGGACACAGAGGTGGACTCCCTGCTCAATATGTCTAGAAGAATATGGATGCACCTTATTGAGAAGACCTTCAGAAGGCCGGAATGATCTCCTGGGGTTGCCATGTTCAGAGGAGGATTGCCTGGTATTACTTGAATCTAATTTGGGTTAAAAGGCTTACAAAAGACAGCTGCACTGGGGCTTCAGAGACTAGCATGGGAGCGCAATGGGTGCATGCTTTTAACTATGTATGTAACCTCATTACAGGGCATTCATTTAACATTAAAGGGCAAATTATTTTACAAAACAAATCTGTTCAAAGAAACACGTTTCTAATTTAAGATTTTAAATTAGAAGATTTTACAAATATCTGATTAAAGTTGCTACGGTCAATTTTAATCACATGAAGTAAATGGCGCCTACCTGGTCATGGGACTGCTTATCATAGGATGGTGTGGCCCTTTAATCCAGGGGTGAACATTATCCGCTTTGACATTAGGGTCCTGTGGCAACCACCATCCATAGTGCTGAGTTGCTGTCATGGGCTTTCTCTGAGTCTCTTTGGGAGCTAAAAAAAATATATATATACTTAGTATAGTATTCAGGAACTGCAATGAATATGCTTACTCTTTAAAAAAGAAACATTTTCTATAAATACACAGCTATTCAGATCTCATTTAATGACAATGATTAGTATATATATATATATATATATATATATATATATATATATATATATATATATGTTTTATTACAACTGGCTTTGATCATTTGCTAAAAAGTAGTAAGATAGTGTAATCACTATTAATGAATACATTATTTAACAAAGAGATATATTGGCAAAGCTGGAGAATGTCCTGTTTCAGGTCCGGACTGACCATAGGGTATACTGGGCAAATGCCCAGTGGGCCGCCAGTTACCTTAGCCCCGCCCACTATTACCGCACATACCAGTGCTTGCCTGGCCCTGTCTTAGTTTGCCCCAACATTATCGTGGCATCCATGATGTTGTTGTTTAGTGCCGGTGCAGCTGGGGTTTTTTTGGGGTGGGGGGAGCACTTCCTCCGCTCAGCCTTGCACAGGGTCACTGTAGTCAGAAGAGCGCATTGCACTTTTGTACAGCAAGTGAGTGTAGCAGCCTGAGGTGAAGAGAGCATGAGCTCTGAGGTTGATTACCGGGCAGAGGCAGAGAAGCAAAGAGTCTGCAGAGCGGGCCCCAACCACACCCTGACATGTACTGCTGCGCTGCTGCTGCCTGGACCTCAGAGAAGAAGAGGTAAATAGGTGCTGGCCAGGGGGACTAGATGGAAGCTAGGGCTACCAACTAGTAATGTGCAAGTCTCTTGGATGCCCAGGGGAAGGGGTGGTTACCAGACCAGGGCACAATGGTGTCCCTGTTCCCTTAAGGCATGATACACACAGGGAAGATTGCTCAGCAGAATAACTAAATACTACCTTGTAACCCCGTTTTCTGGCTGACTCACCAAGACTGAAACACCTTTTACATAGCAAAAAAATACAAAAACTGTTAATATTATAAATTTTATTTCTAAATGTTGCTTACAAAACGGAAAAGTTCACAATGAATAAACTCACATTTTATTTATTTTCAAAAGTGCACTGCAGTTGTCTCATCTTGACAATAAGTAAAATAGAAAATGCCCTTAATCAGGGTATAAAAAAAAACCCTCACACGTCTCCTCCGTAGTTTAATATAATAAATTTGATTTATAATACATAAGGCTTTCACACCTTATTAAAAATGTTGTACACCCAATAGTTCCATGTTATTAAAAAACAAAAAAAAATAAAAACTAGAAACATAAAATTGAATTGTACTTTTTTTTATAAGTATCTCCTACTTTTGTAGGTTTAATATTATAACAAACATTTTGAAATATCAATGTTTTTTGTATTGACATTAGGGCTCCTCTGATTAGGGAGAGTGGTAATTATGGAACTAACTAGGACAAATTATGTTTCAGGAAGCTGAACTCTGCTCTGCTGGGGGCCCAGAAGGGTGAGGTTAAAGGGATAGAAACCCCCAAACTTTTCTTTCATGATTTGGATAGAACATAATATTTTAAACAACTCTCCAATTTACTTCTATTATCAAATTTGCTTTATTCTCTTGTTATCCTTTGCTGAAGGAACATCAGTGCACTACTGGCAGCTTGCTGAACACATCCAGTTAGCCAATCACAAGAGACAAATGTGTGCAGGCACCAATCAGCAGCCAGCTCCCACTAGGGTAGGATATGTGCGTATTATTTTTCAACAAGGGATGCCAAGAGAACGAAGCACATTTGAAAACAGACGTGGATTTAAAAGTGTCTAAAAATTACATGCTCTATCTAAATCATGTAAGTTTAATTTTTACTTTCATATCCCTTTAAGGCTTGGGGTGAGACTGAGACCGCAGTAGAAGGAAGCAAAGAGTCTGCAGAGCAGGTCCTAGCCACACAATACGCCCTGACCTTTCACCAGCCAGGTGGACATAAGGACAGCCACTAGCCAGTAATGAGTGAGTCTCCTAAAGACCCAGGGGTAGGGGTGGTTACCAGACCAAGGTGCAATGTCTCCTCCATGTCTCTCCCCTCTACCTCTCTCTCCTCTCTCTGTCCCCCTCGGTCTCCCCCTGTTGCTCTCCCTCCCCCCTCAGTAGTGCATTGTTGCTCTTCAGCAAAAGATATCAATGGAATAAAGCAAATCTAACAATAGAAGTAAATTGGATAGTTTGAGCATAATAGATATCTATCTAAAAGACTGAGCAATATGAGTAACAAAAAATATACTACTTACAAGCATGTTTCAAGTGACCTCTAGGTCCTCTGTTTAGGTATATTTGATGTGACTTGTAAATTGTTTTATCTAAAGCATGTAACAGCTTGAAATATATAAATATATATATATATATATATATATATATATATATATATATATATATATATATTTATATATGTGGTATGCATGCATTTGACTGTGTGTTTTATGTTCATATGAGTGCATATGTGGTGTGAATGCATGCGAGTGTGTGTATGTGGGTGTATGTGTTCATGCATGTGAGTGCATGTATGTGGGTATGCATGTGAGTGCGTGTATGTGGGTGTATGTGTTCATGCATGTGAGTGCATGTATGTGGGTATGCATGTGAGTGCGTGCATGTGGGTGTATGTGTTCATGCATGTGAGTGTGTGTGTGTGTATGTGGGTGTATGTGTGAATGCATGTGAGTCTGTGTATGTGGGTATGCATGTGAGTGTGTGTATGTGTGAATGCATGCGAGTGTGTGTATGTGGGTGTATGCGTGGTGTGCATGCATATAAGTGTGAGTATGTGGGTGTATGTGTGCATGCAAGTGGTGTGCGTGCTTCTGAGTGTGTGTATGAGTGGTGTGCATGCATATGCTTGTGTATATGTGTGGTGTGCATGCATATATATGTGTAGTGTACGGTGTGCGTGCATAGTGTGTGGTGTGCGTACATACAAGTGTGTGTATGTGTTATGTGCGTACTTATGAGCGTATGTATGTGTGGTTGTGCGTGCATATGCGTGTTTATGTGTAATGTGCATGCATATGCATGTTTATATGTGTGGTGTGCGTGCATATGAGTGTGTGTATGTGGGCGGTTCAATCAAAAACGGGGGAGGACTGGCTGCTTTGCCTTAAAATGCCCTGGCCTATTTTTGGTCCCAGTCCGGCCCTGTCCTATTTACTAACAAATCAAAATTTGAACTTTTTTGGTTGCAATCACATGTGAAGACAGCAGCATGAGAGTATATTGTTGAGAAGCTAAAGTTACAATTAAGTATGGTGCAGGAAGTAGTCTGGTGTGGAGATGCTTTGCCTGTTCTAGAGTTTGTGACTTGCACATGATCAATGACAATTTGACCAGAGAAAAGTATCCCTCTCTTCCATGGAGGCATGTTATCCCTTCTGGCTTAATGGGATACTAAACCCAATTTGTTTTCTTTCATGATTCAGATAGATAGAGTATGCAATATTAAGCAACTTTATAATTTAGTATCCCTTTAAAGATGCCTGGGATGAGGATTAATTTAAAATTTGCCTGGCTTTCTATCCACAATCACTGGATTTTCAGTATGTATTAAGAAACTGTAGAAATTGTGTACAGTATTTTTGTTTGAGAAATACTGTAAATAAATGATTTTGTTAAGATCACAGTTGCTCTATGTTTATATAAGTAAATTTAGTTTATTGAAGGTTTTTTCTTCTTATAGTAAATCTAGTTGGATTGTATTTTTTTGAACACTTCATAATTTAGCATAGATGTTTTCTGGCAAGATTCTTTATGGATGTTATATGTATTTTGATAGTTACACAGTATATGGCCTACCACTGTAATCACTAGAATAGTAATAAGACAGGGCTCTAGTAAGCCTAGCTAGAGATCTAGGCCTATCTCTATAAGCAGCTTTTACACTAGCAGGTTCAAAAGATTTACATTGTTATAAAAAAAATGTTTGTCCCTTATAGCGGCAGAGGTTGTGAGTCATAGAAGAGCACAATACCACTTACCTAGTATGGCACTCTATGATCATTCTGCCTTAGAGTACACTTTCTTTATAGCCTTTAGGTCACCTTCAGGTTTATGGGTTCCCTAATGTTTACACTTACATTACGTAGCGTTTGAATGGTGTATTGTGTACTTTTGTGGGAATACTTCTTGCAATATCTCATCACTTGGTGGTATGCCTCAGTTAGTAGTTCTAACCTGTTATTTAAACAGTTTCTACATTGACCTGAAATATTAACAGATGTTATAGATTTTATCCCCTATCGCTCCCAAGCAATGTGACAAGTGCTAATTTCTACACTTGGGACCCCTCTATTTATTCTGGCTTAATGCTAGTATTTTCATATTTTTTTTTCTCCCTCACAGAGAGGCTAAATAGAAGGTATTTGTTTAGTTGCATTCTTTTTATTAGTAATATAAGTAAAAGGTCCAAGAGTGGTCTTCAATTTATTTATTTTTCGTTTGTCTCAGTTAAGTAACATCTTTCATATATCATTTTGAGCCTATACTAGCAGAAGGTCCATGATTGGCCTTTACTTTATCAAACTCTTATGAAAATAAAGATCTCTTTGTGTCAGAGTTCCAAGAGTGCCCTGTTTTGATGCAGAAAGGGGAGAAATGGGGACTGTTTAATTGTATGTTCAACACCGTTTAAACAGGTACACTTTGTAAATTTGATGTGAAATACTTCTTTTTATGAAATACTTCTTTTTATACCTGTACATTATTTTTCCTTTTTGTTTCAATAAAAAGAAATTTAAAAAAATGTTGTAGTGGATTACTGTGTGTGCGTATGTTTGTGTGTATATGCGTGTGTGCTCCCCCCATTCATTCGCCCTTTCCAATATAGATTTTCTATCTGGATTTTGGGATTGCCAACCTATAGTATGTATATATCTATATATATGTGTTTGTGAATATATAATATATATATATATATATATATATATATATATATATATATATATATATAATGCATTAGTGTAAGTGAGAGAAGAAAATATATATACATTCATTGGTGTCAGTGGGCTGGTATCACTTAACTGCGATGCTGAGGTCCAGTCCTATCTGCTCCGTTCCCATGCTTTTCTGCCACTACATGTGCACAATGGATATGTGCACTGGCACTCTGACATTCCTGCCCGGTCTTTCTTATGTGTGGAGCGGCAGGTCTGTCACAGCTCACAGTGGGGGATTTCATGTCATGGCCCACCTGGAGGGCTGTCAAGGCCCAGTACTGGGCCATGGCCCGGCTGTTGAGAAACCAGGGCCTAGAAGGTCACACAGAACTAGGGCTACAAGTGAAATTATCCCAACATTAAATAAATGAATATTAAAGGGCCATAATAGTCAAAAATGTACATGCTCAAAAAATTAGAGAATGTCATTTTAAAGGGACATACGATAATACCCATATGCTAAATCACTTGAAAGTGATGCAGCATAATTGTAAAACACTGTCAAGAAAATATCACCTCAACATCTATATGTAAAAATGGAAGATACTGTCAGCTGTATGTTGGGGAAAAAATAGCCAATCAGCTTCATCAGTGCAGATGTCACACTTTGCTTAACTGTGATTTCATACTAAACTGCCTTAAACTGAGGAGGGAAATAACATGGCTGTGCCTGCACATGTCAAATGCACGCTCCTTTGCAAGTCCTGGGACTAGCATCCTGATTGGCTGCTTAAAGTCCCTTTACAATGGAATGCGGCTACAGGGGAAATTGTGAGGTAAAATAACTTCCTGCATACAGATGTTCAGGTGATATTTTCTAGTCAGCTTTTTACAGCTATACTGCATCACTTTCAAGTGCTTCAATATTTCGGTATATCGTTTAAGACTATCAACCCTACACTATTGTGTGTTTAACCACTGCAGTGCTCTGTTGGTCCCGAGCAGTACCTCTACTGTGCGCAGGGTCAATAGTCTTAAAATAACATGGTCTAACAAATAAAAGCATGCAGTGTTTCATTTAAAGGGACAGTCAACACCAGAATTTTTGTTGTTTAAAAAGATAGATAATCCCTTTATTACCCATTACCCAGTTTTGCAAAACCAACACCGTTATATTAATACACTTTTTACTTCTGTGACTAACTTGTATCTAAGCATCTTCTGACCGCCCCTAATCACATGACTTTTAGTTATTATCTATTGACTTGCATTTTAGCCAATTAGTGTAGTGTCTGCCACTAGCCACAGGCGTGATCACAATGCTATCTATATGGCCTACATGAGCTTGCTCTCCCCTGCTGTAAAAAGTAAATAAAATAGAGGTGGCCTTCAAGGGCTTATAAATTATCATATGTGCCTTCCTAGGTTTGCTTTCAACTAGAATACCAAGAGAACAAAGCAAAATTGTTGATAAAAGTAAATTGGAAAGTTGTTTAAAATTACATGCCCTATTTGAAAAATGAAAGTTTTTTTTGGACTTGACTGTCCCTTTAAGGCAGTGAAACAGTTAATAAGGTAACCATACCCTGATGTATGCATTGTGTAGTGTTTGCTAACTGCAGGGTGTGGCTCACTAATTAATTGTTTCACTGCGGGGCCGCTCACAAAATCTGACCTTAGAGGGAACTAAAAACATGTATTTATTTTTACTATTATGGCCCTTTAAGGTTTTCTAAAGAATATTATTATATATAGATATATATATATATATATATATATATATATATATATATATATTTCCAAGTATTTTTTACACTTTTATTACATATGCATATATATTGTACCACGCGATGGAGCCTTTGGTATGTTGCAAAAGTAAAAAAAAATAATAATCATGTGTGTAACCTAAATTTTAACCCTTTTTCGTACCCTTAATGACCAGGGCAATTTTTACATTTTTGCGGTGTTTGTGTTTAGCTGTAATTTTCCTCTTACTCATTTACTGTACCCACACATATTATATATCGTTTTTCTTGACATTAAATGGACTTTCTATAGATACCATTATTTTCATCATATCTTATAATGTACTATTATTATTTTTTTATAACATATGATGAAAAAATGGAAAAAAACAACAACACTTTTTTTTAACTTTGACCCCCAAAATCTGTTACACATCTACAACCACCAAACAACACCCATGCTAAATAGTTTCTAAATGTTATCCTGAGTTTAGAAATACCAAATGTTTACATGTTCTTTGCAAGTTATAGGGCAATACGTACAAGTAGCACTTTGCCATTTCCAAACCATTTTGTTTTTCAAAATAAGCTATAGGTACATTGGGACACTAATATCTATCAGGAATCCCTGAATAACCCTTCACATGTATATATTTTCTTTTAGTAGACAACCCAAAATATTGATCTAGGCCCATTTTTGGTATATTTCATGCCACAATTTCACCACCAAATGCGATCAAATAAAAAAAAGTTAACTTTTTCACAATTTTAGGTTTCTCACTAAAATTATTTATAAACAGCTTGTGCAATTATGGCACAAATGGTTGTGAGTGCTTCTCTGGGATCCCCTTTGTTCAGAAATAGCAGACATTTATGGCTTTGGTATTACTTTTTGGTAATTAGAAGGCCGCTAAATTCCTCTGCGCACCACACTTGTATTATGCCGTGAAGGGGTTAATTAGGTAGCTTGTAGGGTTAATTTTAGCTTTAGTGTAGTGTAGTAAACAGCCTAAAGTATTGATAAAGGCCCATTTTGGTATATTTCATGCCACCATTTCACCGCCAAATGCGATCAAATAAAAAAAAATGTTCTCTTTTTTACTAACTTTTTCACTAACTTTAGGTTTCTCACTGAAATTATATACAAACAGCTTGTGCAATTATGGCACGAATGGTTGTAAATGCTTCTCTGGGATCCCCTTTGTTCAGAAATAGCAGAAATATATGGCTTTGGCATTGCTTTTTGGTAATTAGAAGGCCGCTAAATACCGCTGCGCACCACTCGTATTATGCCTAGCAGTTAAAGTGAAAGTAAATCCTAGCGTTTTACAAACGCTAGGATTTACTATTGAAACAAATAAAGGGCACTTTCATTTATGAAGTATAAGATACTTCATGTAGAAAGCTCCTTTATTTGATTCAATCGATCGCCGTTTTTAGCTGCTACAGCAGCCCACGGCTGGGAGCCGGATTTACCGCACAGTTATTGGCTAAGAGATGAAAACGTCACCTCTTAGCCAAAAGTTTTTTTATCCGTGGGCTGCTGTAGCAGCAAAAAACGGCTATCGATTGAATCGAATAAAGCAGCTTTCGACATGAAGTATCTTATACTTGAAGCCTTACGCTAGGATTTACTTTCACTTTAAGGGGTTAATTAGGTAGCTTGTAGGGTTAATTTTAGCTTTAGTGTAGGAGATTAGCCTCCCACCTGATACAACCCATTTCCTGATCCTTTCCTGAATCCCCTCAAACAGCTCTCTTCTTTCCCCCACCTCACAATTGTAACCGCCATCTTAAGTACTGGCAGAAAGTCTTCCAGTACTAAAATATATATATATATATATATATATATATATATATATTTTTATATATTGATTCTGCAGTGTTGGATCCCCCAACCTCCCTGATCCCCCCATACAGCTCTTTTACCCTCACCCTCTACCTATTTGCCGCAATCTTGGGTACTGGCAGCTGTCTGCTATTACCCACTTTGCTAAAAAAATAAATAAAAAAAAAATGTGTTTTTTTTATTTTATTTTTATAGAAATAAACAATTTTTCTGAAATGTAGCTGCCCCCCCTCAATACCCTACCCCCTCCCAGATCCCTTGCCCAACATTTATTCCCCCCTCCCTCTCCCTCCTTCCTATACATTTTCCAACTGTATTAAATGTAAATGTACTGCATGTGTTTGCATGCGTACATCCATTGTCATTAACTGACAATTTTTGTAGGACGTACCTGGTACGTCCTCGGTCGTTAAGGGGATAAAGGACCAGTGAACTTATCAAAATGATTAAAAATACCTCAAGATAAATACCCTGGGGTGTCTAAATACTAAACAAAATATACTTTTGTGTAGTAATTTTGAATTGGTGACCGCTATTAAGCTTACAGTCCAAGCATAGCAAATTTTAGTGTTAAAGCAATTCCATCTTTGCAGTATTTGCATATATTTCCTAAAAAATGACTGTAAACCTAGATAGGGGGTATTTCTAAAATCAATATAATATAGGCGTTTTTCTTTAGCAAAACAAGTTTTATAGAAATTACTATAAAGTAAACAATAAAAAAATGCTTTCCATCCTGTCTGTATACCTCACCACTTCCTGAACTCACCCCAGCATTTGAATATTGTCAAAACGTTGTGCACTGTAGATTCTTGTATAATATTACACTTAAGACCCTATGTTATTGGTTTAAATTGAGGTACTTCTGATGACCATGTGTTCTCCTCGCATTTCCTCGTAGCTCCACCAGCTAACCCCCTGGCCCTCCCCCTACCCCGCAGCCGCTCCTCCTGATACTCCTCCCGATTCTGATGTCCTCTCACTATTATACTACCCTCCTCCCACCATCCCTCTTTCCTTACCACGGCAAATGCAGCCTCATGTCTCCTACCTAACCTAACCCTTCCTCTAATCTCCCCCTTCCAATTCCTCTCCATATCCTTCCAAGCGCCCTCCTGCAGCTATATCTGCTTCCCACACATCCTTCCCTATGCCTCCCCCCCTCCTGCCCCTCTATTCCCTTAGCCCAACTCCAGCAGGTTCTTTAAGATCTTCCCCCCCTTCCCTTTCCCTTTGACACTCTCACTTTATGCCCGCTCCGGGCCTACCTACCACCCATTACCCCCTAGTGTTCATGCAAGCTCAGTTTTGCAATAGCTGTTACACGTTTGAGTACACGTACCTACATACCCTCTAAAAACGACATGACATGCCGGATCTCACAGACCCGCAGGAACCTTTAGATCCCCCATCGTTTCCAGATACCTAGGGCCTGAAGGTACCACATAAGACCACTGCTCCCTGAACATCAAACTAGGCCCTTTACCTCCCCTTTCCCCCCCCAGGGGTTGCATCTTTGGTGCGGTTAGGGACTACTTATTCTGTCCTCCGCACTCCCTATTTGGCAGAGTGTAGTAGCCTCTGCCCAGCCCGGAGAACCTAGTGGAACCTAGTGAGTACCCCTTCCCCCTGCCTTTCCCTGCCTCCCATCATTTTTCCTTGATACCCCACCTTCCTCTTTTTTTTCTCTTTCCCGCAATGAAAGTGGGCAGCTAAACGTTAGGGGCCTGAACTCCCCTACAAAACGGAGTTTACTCCTTAAATTTTTGAAAACCCAGCGCCTTGACATTGTGTTCATACAGGAGATCCACTGGATGGGATCTCGGGCCGCCATGTTCCACCCCAGAGATTTTCCGGTTCGCATGTCCTCAACGTTTCACAAAAAAGCCAGAGGAGTTACTGTCCTAGTGGGGAGACATGTCTCCTACGAGCCCATCTATCTTGAATCAGACCCCTCCGGCCGCTACATCATATGTGTTTGTCGGTTGGACAACATTTTGGTCACGCTGGTGACCCTGTATTCCCCTAATGTCAACCAGACCCGCTTCCTCAGCAATCTGCTGAGTAAGGTCGGCAGACTCAAACAGGGTCATGTCATTATAGGCGGGGACTGTAACCTAGTGTGGGACCCATGCAGGGATAGAAAGTCACAGCGGAAGGGTCCCCCAAGACGTGGAGAGGACCATTACTCTCACCTCTTTAGAAGCGTTGTCTCTCAACACTCATATCATGACGTCTGGAGGGCCCTGTACCCTGATGTGGACGACTACACCTATTACTCGTCTCCCTCCCAGTCCTTTGCCCGACTAGATTACTTTTTCTGTCACTCATGGACATTGCAGACGGTAGCTGCGGCTAGGATCGTACCGTGTGTATGGTCTGATCATGACGCAGTAGTTGTAGATATCACCTTTTCTCCCTCCGGGGAGGGTGGGCTCTCTTGGCGCCTTCCAGAGTACCTCCTCGTGGACTCCCAGATTCCGCTCTGGACAAAGGAGATAGGAGTTCTTGAGTATAAACGACACGGGATCCACATCTGCGCTGACTCTTTGGGCGGCGCTTAAGGCCTTCCTCTGCGGGCTCTTTATGCAAAAATCCTCAGAGATTAGAAGACGCAAAGGGGCCAGTTTGGCCCAACTTTACCACGAATACACTATCTCCAGAACCCAGCTTAGACGGATCAGAACGGATTCCCTAGTCAGGAAAGTCCAGTCCCTCAGAAAACAGATTGAGTCCTGTGAGCTGGAGAGGGTTCAGAGGGGACTTTATCTCCTAAAACAGAGATATTACCACAAAAGGGACAGGGCGGACCGGCTCCTGGCCCACAAACTCCAACAAAGAACCTTACTGAATAAGATAGCTTATGTAACAAGAGACGGCAAGAAATTCTATTCTCCTAACGATATAGGAGATGTATTTGCAAGCTATTACAGAGGACTATATCAGATAGCTGATGACCCCTACACTTGCTATGCGCCAGCGCAAGCTATCCCTGAGTTCCTTGATAGGCTCCATTTACCACAGGTTCCGGAGGGTATGGGGGAACAACTTATTGCCCCCATCACTGTTGGGGAGATTGAGAAAACGATTAAGAGCCTGAAGGCACACAAGTCCCCGGGACCGGATGGATTTGATGCCTTGTTTTACAAAACATTTGTGACCCAGTTATGTCCTCTTCTTGTTCGTGTGTTTAGTGAGGCCATGGACACGGGTAGCTTCCCCCAAGACTTCTTAGAGGCATCGATCATAACTATACCTAAGCCGGGGAAAAACCCTGAGCTTTGTGAGAGCTACCGCCCAATATCTCTCATAAACGGAGATGTAAAACTATATGCAAAAATACTAGCCTCAAGGCTAAACAAAGTCCTCCCGGTCTTGATCCATTATGATCAAGTGGGGTTCACCCCGGGACGACAGGGCTCGGACAACACCAGGCGCCTACTGAACATCTTTTTTGAGACAGCTGCGCTTGGGATCCCACTGGGTACCCTGTCATTGGACGCTGAGAAAGCCTTTGACAGGGTCCGGTGGGAATACATGGTTGAGGTCCTGCGCTCTTTCGGATTTCCACCCGCTTTTATCACAGCAGTAATGGCTTTGTATTCAGGCCCATCCGCTAGAGTAAGAGGATTAGAGTTTGTCTCTAGAACCTTTGAGATCCGGAATGGCACAAGACAGGGGTGTCCTCTGTCACCACTCCTCTTTGCTCTTATAATGGAGCCGCTGGCGACAAGACTCCGGACAACCCCATCAATCCAACCCTTCGTGTTGCACGATATACCACAGGTCCTAGCTCTCTTTGCTGACGACTTGACGATCTTCCTGGCGGATCCGGAGGAGTCGCTCCCTAAGTTGTTTGAGATCCTGAACGAATTTGCTAATTTAACATATTACAAACTCAACTATTCCAAGACCGAGGCCTACGCTATTGGCCTACCGGAAACCACTCTGGAGACTCTGAGAGGTTCCTACCCATTTAAGCGGTCAACAGAAGGACTGAAACATCTGGGAGTAGTACTCTCCCATGATCCTAAGAGAATAGTGGCAGCAAATTACGGGTCCCTGCTTAAAGAGCTCCAACAGACGGTCTCTAGTTGGAAGGTCCCGGAGGTTTCGTGGACGGGTAGGATCGCGGCTGTAAAGATGCTCCTGCTACCAAAGCTGATCTATCTATTCCGATGCCTCCCAGTCCAGGTTCCGGCATACCTTCTCAATCATTTTCAATCTATTTTTACGAAATACGTATGGAAAGGACAACATGTGCGGCTCCCCCTGACCCAACAGACGGTCTCTAGTTGGAAGGTCCCGGAGGTTTCGTGGACGGGTAGGATCGCGGCTGTAAAGATGCTCCTGCTACCAAAGCTGATCTATTCCGATGCCTCCCGGTCCAGGTTCCGGCATACCTTCTCAATCATTTTCAATCTATTTTTACGAAATACGTATGGAAAGGACAACATGTGCGGCTCCCCCTGACCCAACTGCAAAAGCCGAAAAGGTGCGGAGGCATGTCGATGCTGAATATTTCGCTATATTATAAAGCTGCCATGCTCTCACATATTCCTGCCTGGGGAGTGAAGGACTGCTCCGCGAGGTGGCTTCAAATAGAACAGGGCTCGCTGCCCGCTGGAGTGGACATAGCCAACCTCATATGAATCCCCGATCACGCAGAGGTACTGAGCGGAATACACTGCCGCATAGTCAAGACCTGTCTAAAACTCTGGAGAGGACTCCGACCTCTAGACTCGGTTGCCCCACATCCCACCCCCATACACTCTGTTAAAGCTCTGCTACATTGCCTTCCTGACTCTCACCCCAGGAGGTGGGAAGCCTTAGGGCTCAACCTACTCTCAGACCTGTACAGAGGGGACGCCCTGGCTGTCCCACCCCAAAATTACCCGACGGATAGTTTTCCCAGAGAACTGCAGTTTGAATATCTCCGCCTGGTTTCGCTTCTCTTGTCCTGGGGATTTCAGAGGGATAATGTGAGAGCTCTTACTAAATGGGAGAGGAGATGGCTGGCAGGTAAGCCTCTACGAGGCTCTCTATCGTTCCATTACAGGATTCTCTTGGACTCCCCTCACTTCATAAAAACCCGGTCTACAGAGGATTGGGGGAGAGACGTTGGGGTGGAGGCCTCGGACGGTAAGTGGCAGAGTGCACTTCAGGATGTCAGCGCTGCTCCAACCTGTTTGAACTATATCTTAAAATCCTACTCAGGTGGCACTGGGTACCAACCAGGCTGCATAGAGTGTACCCCTCCCGGTCGGCGGACTGTTGGAGGGGCTGCGCCCACCGAGGTACTCACCTCCACATCTGGTGGGAATGCCCCAAATTAAAACATTTCTGGAACCAGGTGGCTAGGCTACTCCAGGATCTAGGCCTCATTGACGATCTCTCAGGGAGTATGGCGCTCTTCCATTTCGGTCTGCAAGACCTCCCAAAACCATCCCGCCTCCTGGGTGTTATTGTCCTCTTGTCTGCAAAACTGGCTATAGCCAGACAGTGGATGAAACAAGCCCCTGTTTCGCTTACCCCAGTCCTCGAGTCTCTGGATTATATCCAAAACATGGAGGAATACGCACTAAGGGTTGAAGGCCGATGTGACTACTACTGTTCTATATGGTCGGTATGGGAGGAGTATAGGAGACCTGGCGAATCTGTAGCCCGGACGGATGACCGGATAGTAGTGTAGCTCCGAATTGGGTTTGGATTTTGGTGGCCTGAGCACCCCAGTGGCTCTCAGTGGCCTCCTCCTTTTCAAAGGAAAGGGGAAAAAATATTTATTTATTTTTTCTTTCTCCCACTCCCTTCTGCCTTACCTGCCCTTCCTTGGCCCCAACCCTGACAACAGTTCTCCGGGTTACCCCCTCCCCTTACACCACGTATTGTTCTCAGCTGATTCCTACACACAATCCAATAACCCACACATCCCATATTGTCACGGTAATTATCACCTAACACCTGGTCTTTACCTTGTATGTTTCATATTGAGAATCTTTATTCCTGTGAGTTTTGTCTTCAGACAAGTACTAATTTCCAGGTCCCATAAGTGGATCTATTTCACATTGTTGACACTTGTATGTCCTGTTATAAACTTACAAAATGGGGCTCCACTAGGGTCCTATTAGATCCTATTATTGTCTACTGTATTTATGTTTGAATGATGGAACTGCTGTCATGTAATATTGCCCTACCTATTATGTTTGTACTTTGATATATTTCATTGCCTTAATAAAAACACTTTTCAAAAAAAAAAAAATGCTTTCCCCCCCATTTTTACTGGTAAGGGAGCTGTATGGGGGGAGGTAATTCAAACCCTTTGACCTCAGTTCCCGTACCAGGTACAGATGATCAAGACCCCTCATTTGAGTGTTAATCCATCTCAAGTGGTCCAACATAGGTTGCTTGAGCATTTTTAATTTTCCTTTTTTTTGGAGTGATAACCTCTATGTATTGGTATTGCAAAACCACCAGTTTTTTATTTTACTTGGTTTAGTTATGGCTGCCATCTTTGTGTCAGGACGCACAACAAATTTAGGTTACACAGATGTTTACAGAAACCTCAATTTCTCAGCTCAGGATAGTCCTAGCTCCTTGGAACAAAAACTGATCCCTAGAGCACATTACAAGGCACATTTACATATATAAACATTTTGCACATTCTTGTTCCTTAGACTTAGAATTTAAGTCCTTCTGTAATGGCCAAGATCTCTGAAACTTTCAATTTAAGGGTCAATTTAAAATGGGAAAGGTTTGAGTCTCAGTCCTATATTTGTAGCTAGGTAAGTATAGTGTGCATGCAGAACATTTCAGTGTTGAGACTTCTCTTATTTTATTTTTTTATGGGGGCGAGAGAGTGCAATCTTTTACAATTTCCCCTTACTTTTGGGTTGATTATCTGGTGGGGGGACCAAATCGGAACTTGAATTTTAACAGAAATAAGCCCTCTATCTTAGCATTTTGCTGTACAAATTTTGAGTTTGAGATTCCACTGGTTACAGAGCGATGGCTAGTAGAAATATTGAGAAAAGCCTACTTTATTCATGTGTTTTGAGAAATAAAGAGATGTAATATACAGTATGCATAACAAATAATACAAATGAACAATATTTTACAGTAATTATGTTTATGATTGACATACAATAGCGTATACTTGTCAATGATGTCTAAGATGTAAAGCAAGATCAATCATCTTCTAGTCTGTGACATAAACAGTTATGACTGGATGCTTAACAAGTGTGACCAGTGTCCAGGTATTGAAGCCTTACTGCAGATGCTTGAAGAGTCAGATGAAGATGACACGGTTCCTGATAAGATAACCTTTAAGAAGTAGGTTATAAATGACAGAGCAGATATGATCACTATTTCTGGGAACTAACTAACTGAATAACAGAACTGAGAGAATACCTCCAAATGACAGATGAAGGGCGAATGCCAACTTTTGAGCTGGAAACAGAGAGGCAGAAAAGGGGAAAAAAAAGAATTATGTTTAAAAGGACCACAAGACTTCCAAGTTACCTCCCCAGTTAGATATTATCCAAAACTACTTATGATCATGGACAGACATTGGAGTCATAAATTAAGTTATATCAGAAAGCTCTCAATATGGATGTGAGCTAACCATGACTGATGTTACTGGCAATTACTATAAAACTGGTGGTATATGGGTGATCAACTGGATGGCAATTACTGGAATTAGGGTGGAATGGCTTTGTGCGCTGGAAAATTATTACCATGAAAAATAATTCATATTTAATAAAAAAATAAAAAAAGAAGATGGAGGGGAGGAAGACAAACAGTGATGTAAGTCCATCTGAAGGAATTAGGAAAACTACTACAAAGAGACAGGTAAAGGGAGGAAAATAAATTTAAAAAAAAAAGAGAATATTTTTTTGAGATTTTATTTTTTTTATATACTTTAATTCCACTATTTCAAGCCAAGACTATAGCAACCTCTGCTGGCTTTAGAATGGAAGCATCTTTCTCTGAGCAGCGCGCCGGACAGGAGGAGTTAAAAAGTACTATGCAACGTGCGTAGGGAGATTGTAATTTAACTCCTCCTCCATCGGTTTTCACTGATGTCCAGCCAGGCACTGTTAGGAGTTGCGGCACGAACAGGGGTGACACCATCAGAGGAGATGAATTCCTGCTGGATTGTATCATGGACCATCAACATCTTCTCACGGACCACCGGTTGGCAACCGCTGATCTAGAACACAACAAAGTCACAGTTCACACATTCCAATAGAAGCTTTTGGAACAACATCACTGAGACTCTCCCTGGGACAGAAAAGATTATCTATTTTTCTGATGGATCAGTAAGGCATTATAAAAACAAGAAGATTTTTGTCAATCTGTGCAACCTTGAGAAAAACTTTGATATAAAAGCCGAATGGAACTTCTTTGCAATGTCCCATGGCAAAAACACATGTGATGGGTTTGGAGGAACAGTTAAGTCAGAAACAACTAAATCCAGTTTGCAGAGGACATCAGAGGGTCAAATCCTCACCCCTGAAGATGTGTTCTTATTTGGCAACAACAAGATTAAGGAGGTTACATAAATCTACGCCAAAAGCAAGGAAGTAACTGAACTTCATGATTTGAAACTGAAGGACAGGTTCGATAAGTGTGAGTTCTCCATTTTGAGTACTATACGGTGCTTCTTTACAAAGTTTTTATAGAAGATGCAGTGATTAAATCTTTGATGAGGACATTAGCAAGTAACACTGATATTTTTATAAAATTATTCAACCCACCTGAACCAAGAACATTATTTAAGTTATCTTCTGAGGACACAGCGTGAGTTCCCATGAACAATGTTCTAAAAAAACAAGTTGACTACTGTCACTGGATGCTTCCACAACATTTTCTAGAGACTGAGTGAAAAAGCTTTCTATTCAAAAATGTAGCTTGAAATTGTGTTGTGTCAATCATAAACTTAATTAATATTTGTTATACTACATCTCTTAAATTCTCAAATGCATGAATAAATTAGGCTTTTCCCCAGATTTCTACTAGCCCTAGCTCTGAAACCAGTGGAAGTTTCAAACCTTAAATGTTCTGCCTGCACACTATACGTACCTAGGTCCCCCATAAAAAAAATGTAGGACTGATACTCGAACCCTTCCCATTATAAATCGACCCTGAAAGTGGAACTTTCAGCAATCTTTATCATTACATTAGGACTTAAGTTCTAACTCTAAAGAACAATAATTTGCAAAATGTTTATATATGTACATGTACCATGCAATGTGCTCTAGAGATCAGTTTGTGTTCCAAGGAGCTAGGAACATCCTGAACGGAGATAATAAGGTTTCTGCATAACCAAAATTTGTTGTGTGCTATGGCATAAAGATGGCTAAACCAAGTGTAATAAAAATCTGACGGTTTTGCAATACCAATAAAGGTAATCACTCAAACAAAAACAAAAAATAGAAAATTAAAAAAGGTCAAGCAACCTATGTTGGACCACATGAGATGGAGTAACCCTCAAACAAGGGCCTTGACCATCTGTACCTAATAAGGGAGCTGAGATTAAAGGGATTTAATTATCTCCCCCATACCGCTCCCTTACCAGCTGTAGTGGCACGGCACCTTTTTGATGTCTCCACACGTTTGTAGCGACATCACCGCCACTCCCATTGATGGGTTGGCAGTGCCACCAACTAGGCCACCAATGATCCCTGGCCTGTAGTGTGGGAGATCACTGAAAATAGCTTCTAATCAGCAATCCCCCTCCATGACGAGGATGCCTTGTCATGCACATAAATACCACAATGCACATGACGAGGTATCATCGTCATGTGCATCAAATCTGCTAAACACCTCTTGCTTTTATGTAAAATTGCACTTTCCCATGCTGCCTAGAGGGGCCAAAGAGCTATATCTGTAAATCCTCCAAATAGGGGATTTTGTGAGTTTGCAGCATTTGGAAAACTCAGCTTGCAGATTTTGCTTTTTAGGAAGCACAATGCACAATGCAAGAGGAGTTTAATGTCCAGGGGTGGAAAAAATATCACTATGGTTTACTAGTGGATCAATAAAAATGTCAAGCTCTGTTAATGTCCCTTCAAGAGTTGAGTCTTAAATTGAGATAGTTTTGTAGTTTCCAGCATTGTTAAGCAGCCTTTGATTACAATCTAGAAATAGTTTCCAAAGTCGCCTTTCTGTTCCAATAAAAGGGACATTTTCAAAATGTAAATAGTTTATAACTGCATGAACAATTTGCAACTGTCTGTGGGCCCTAAGCCCTTACAAATAAAACAAATTCTAAAAGACTTACTTCTCAAGGTCTGATTCCGATTTACTCTCTCCTTATACACACTTTGGCTGATGTACGTAGATGGTGGAGCAACTTCTGTAACATTGACATGATTTGATTCTCCTTCCTCACAGTTTCCTATTTAAGGAGACTAATGTCAGACACCATATATCCACAGGAAGCAGTAGCAAATGCTAGAAGCAAAATTACTAGGGATGTACATTTTTCCGTTATTTGTCATTCGTTAGTGGAATTTATGCAGAAACTGTCCACGGTCTACAGCATTCATCTTATTTTGTTGCTCTTTTTCTCTAATACTGTAAATCCATTGCTACAATTAGCCAAATGCTGCAGACTGCGTCCATTTTCAGCATTTGTTTTACAAATGATGAATAAAAAAATGAACATCTTTAGAAATGACTATGGATATGACATATATTTAAAGTGAATGTAAAGTTTAATGAATAAGTGTCGGTTTTTAAAAATACTCTTAAAAACAGGGGCACTTTTATTCATTAAAGTGAATGTAAATTTTACTTGTTAAAATTAAACCTACTTGCTCACAATGTTATAAATAGTGAAACCGCATTAATATAAATATAATAAAGAAAATGAATATACTTTTATTTAATTTAGAACTTATCTACGTTGTAAGCACTCAACTCCTCCCAACCCTCTTCTTCCTGGATTGCAGCCCTATATCCGATGCCTTATTTCAATATTTTACGCCCACTCCATAACGTTTGTTTGAAGCTCGTTCACGACCAGGGCCGACATTTGCGCATGCGTTTAAAAAATTCCGGAGAAAACGCGCATGCGTATAGCGAGCAAAACTCTATAAAGCTCTGCACCTCCTTTCCCATTGCGCATGCATTTAAACTACATAAGGATAATCTAAACAAAACATGGAGTATGCTACGTCATTGAGTAGTTCACGCATGCGCATTTAAAGAAAGTGACGTGGCGAACAACGATCCTGACGCCCCGGGGACGAAAAAAACATTAAGACAGCGAAGTGTCAATCAGATAAGAAAAGTGGGACCAAAATGCAGGAGGAGGAATCGGCGAAAACAATAGCAAGTAAAATGAGATATTTTGACTTATTTACATCTTGATAAAATATGATGAATGAAACTAATGTTTATTTGGGCAATTAAACACTTTGATGCAGAGCTATTTGGTTGACTTTACATGCACTTTAAACTTTACAATGAAGCTTCTTTTTAAAATACCTTTGTTTATGGAAAACCGACTGGTGATCCTCCGCCCGCAACTCCTGCTATAGTTACCAGATCGATGACTAAATTGGCTTTCTAAAATCGTTGCGTGCCCCCTTTGGCATCCAGCTTGTGAGGCCATGCAACGATTGGAGGAAGCCGGATATGCTAATGAAAGTGGAAGCTGCAAGCGGAGGATCGACGGTCTGTTTTCCATAAAACAAAGGTATTTTTAAAAATTAGCTTCATTGTAAAGTTTAATGAATGAAAGTGCCCCTGTTTTTAGTGTATTTTTAAAAACCTGGCACTTATTCATTAAACTTTACATTCACTTTAAGTCTGTGATAAACTGTGAAGTGCACAAATTCTCATAGGAGTTCACAAAAAATTTGATGTAAAAACAAAGAACGTGTATAAGCTTGTGAAACTGATAAACTATTTTTAATTTTATTTAATTGGTAAAAAATACTGCACCATAAGCTGGTGTAAAGTCAACTACAAGCAGATGGGGCTAAATGAGCAACTAGACATACTAGCTACTAAGATATGCTGCAAAAATGCAAAAGGAAAATGGTCTAACATGTTAGAATATTTTATTATTGCACTGTTGCTTGCACATATTTGTGTGTTTCACCCCTGTAAATGTATTAAACACATAGATAAAGTCAGCTCCATATCAGCAATGCACTATTGGGGCAAGCTGAATTCAGCTAGGGAGCCAATGACAATAGACAATGTGTGTAGCAACCACTTATCAGCTAGCTTCCAGTGGTGCATATGTACATATGCTTTTTTTTTAACAATATCTGGGCAGACATGTAACACGGTTAAACTTGTGAAGTTTGCCATATGCACTTCCATTTCTCAGAATTGAAAGCCCACAATTTTCAGAACTAAATGGCATGAGAAGATGGAGGATAATAATTAAAATATATGTAAAGTGTTTTACTACCCATAATTACAAGTATATGCAACCCAAACATTTTCTTTTGTTATTCAGAGCACATTAAAAAAAAAAAAGTTTCCAATTTACATTAATTTTCTTTGTTCCCATGATATTCTGTGTTGAAGAGATACCGCTGCAGGCATCTGGCAGGAAATAATGCTACTATCCAGTGGTCTTGCAAATTGATCACATTCTTGCAAAACTGCTACCATATAGTGCTCCAGAAATTGGTCAGCGCCTAAGCAAACGCCCCCGTTTTTCAACAAAAGATACAAAGAGAATGAAGACATATCAATAATAGACGTAAATTAGAAAGTTGTTTTAAATTGCCTGCTCTATCTGAATTATGAACGAAAGGTTTTGGGTTTCAAAAAAAAAAAAAAAAATCCCTTCAAACATTTTTTATTACTGCTGCTTTAAGAGTTACAGATAATAAAAAGTATATATACATAATGAACACAAAAGCCAAAATTATTAAGTTTCATGCTTCAGACAAGGCATTCCATTTTAAAGGTCTTTTCTGCTTACTTTTTTTTTATCAAATTTACTTTGTTCTTAGTACGTTTTGTTAAAAAAGCATACCTAGGTAGGCTTATGAGCAGCAATGCATTAAAGGGATAGTCTAGTCAAAAGTTCCATGGTTCAGATAGAACATGCAATTTTAAGTAACTTTCTTTATTTCTTTTATCAATTTTTCTTGGTATCTTTATTTGAAAAAGCAAGAATTTAAGCTTAGGAGCTGTCCCATTTTTGGTTCAGCACCTGGGTAGCGCTTGCTGATTGGCGGCTACATTTAGATGATGCAGTGCATTAAATAGGCAGCAGTACAACTGATCATGTGGTAGTAAAGACCCACATGTGCATTTAACCATTTATATTGCATGTAAATTATGACACCAGAGCCATCATCATCACAATCAGGGTGCAGGTTATGTGCTCTTCTCACTGTATGTTGCTACTACTTGTTCTGTATGTTGGGTGGACGTGCAGTGTGGTAAAAATGTACAGTAAGAATCCAGCACTTCAGCATGGACCTTGGTAATTAACTTTGCTTCTAAAAGCTGCAATGGCGATCAACGTGACCCGGGATACGGTAGGTGCACAAGGTTTGCGTATGGAACATTACACCGTTCTACAATTTTATATTACGTAAATCTCAGGAATGTCAGATTAAAAATATTAACCCATTAGCTATTACAGGGGCCGGTATAACAATGTACTGAATGTCTGACTATGGCTGCTCCAACACTCTGCACCTATCCCGTCTTTACCTGCAATACCACCGGTATCATTCTTTTGCACTTCAGGCACAACAAGCCTGGCGGCACGGAACGGGTCCTGATACCCAAGAGCTGTTAGCCCAAAGAAAGCCATGAGCAACTAACAGAGAACGCTTCCCCTTGTAACCGCAGCAACGAAAACAAGAAATGTACGTCGCCATGGAGACCACTTAACGGGCGGAGCTTAGACTGCACTTTTTTCTATCACATGATACAATGCGTATCGAATTCTATTTCCAACGCCTCTAAATTTTTCCTCGACCCATAACATCAGCTGTTGTAGGCGTGTGGCACTCATTGCGCATGCGGCCCAACCACGCAAAATCAGCTGTTTAAGTTGAAGGGGTCGAGGAATTCTATGGACATTAGACTCACCGCCCCGCGCATGCCCACACTGCCTGACTGCTCAAGATCAGCTGAATAAGATGCATCACAGGGTCCAGGATTTCTACAGGCCAGTTGCCTTCAGTGCTCATATAATTTTAAAAAATATAATAAAATATGTGAAGCCCAAATTATCAACTGTTACAGTATAGGTCGGATTATATTAAACAAATTCATGTATAGTGTCATGTGCAGACATCCCAACCTGCAAAAACTAATTTCAGGGAGCTGGCTTCAACTGCTTCTGCGACGTCCCAGTTATATAGTGGACACCTTGAAACCCTAAATAAGATAGAGGGGCATATCTATCAAGCTTGGTACGGAGCTTGAAGCCCCGTGCTTCAAGCTCAAGCCTTCAGGCTCGCCAGAAACACCAGTTATGAAGCAGCGGTCTAAAGACCGCTACTCCATAACCTGTCCGCCTGCTCTGAGCAGGCGTATAGACATTGCCGCGATTCAACCCGATCGAGTACGATCGGGTTGATTGACACACCCCTGCTCTGCAGGGGGTAGAGTTGCACCAGCAGCTCACAAGAGCTTCTGGTGCAATGCTGAATACGGAGAGTGTATTGCTCTCCGCATTCAGCGAGGTCTGTCGGACCTGATCCACACTGTCGGATCAGGTCCGACAGACCTTTGTTAACCCCTTAATGACCACAGCACTTTTCCATTTTCTGTCCGTTTGGGACCAAGGCTATTTTTACATTTCTGCTGTGTTTATATTTAGCGGTAATTTTCCTCTTACTCATTTACTGTACACACACATATTATATACCGTTTTTCTCGCCATTAAATGGACTTTCTCAAGATACAATTATTTTCATCATATCTTATAATTTACTATAAAAAAAATATAAAATATGAGGAAAAAATGGAAAAAAACACACTTTTTCTTACTTTGACCCCCAAAATCTGTTACACATCTACAACCACCAAAAAACACCCATGCTAAATAGTTTACAAATTTTGTCCTGAGTTTAGAAATACCTAATGTTTACATGTTCTTTGCTTTTTTTTTCCAAGTTATAGGGCCATAAATACAAGTAGCACTTTGCTATTTCCAAACCACTTTTTTTCAAAATTAGCGCTAGTTACATTGGAACACTGATATCTTTCAGGAATCCCTGAATATCCCTTGACATGTATATATATTTTTTTAGAAGACATCCCAAAGTATTGATCTAGGCTCATTTTGGTATATTTCATGCCACCATTTCACCGCCAAATGCGATCAAATAAAAAACATTGTTCACTTTTTCATACATTTTTTCACAAACTTTAGGTTTCTCACTGAAATTATTTACAAACAGCTTGTGCAATTATGGCATACATGGTTGTAAATATTTCTCTGGGATCCCCTTTGTTCAGAAATAGCAGACATATATGGCTTTGGCGTTGCTTTTTGGTAATTAGAAGGCCGCTAAATGCCACTGTGCATCACACATGTATTATGGCTATCAGTGAAGGGGTTAATTAGGTAGCTTGTAGGGAGCTTGCAGGGTTAATTTTAGCTTTAGTGTAGAGATCAGTCTCCCACCTGACACATCACACCCCCTGATCCCTCCCAAGCAGCTCCCTTCCCTCCCCCACCCCACTATTGTCCCCGCCATCTTAAGTACTGGCAGAAAGTCTGCCAGTACTAAAATAAATGGTATCTTTGAATTTCAATTGTGTTTTTTTTAGCATATTTACATATGCTGCTGTGTAGGATCCCCCCTTAGCCCCCAACCTCCCTGATCCCACCCCCCAAAACAGCTCTCTAACCTCCCCCTCTACCTTCTTTGGAGCCATCTTGGGTACTGGCAGCTGTCTGCCAGTACCCAATTTACAATATAATAGATTTTTTTTTTTTCCTGTAGTGTAGCTTCCCCCCACCAAGACCACCCCCTCCCAGATCCCTTTTGTTTATTTTAATGGGGATTCCCTCCCCCCTTTCTCCCACTTACAAAACTCTTTTTTCTGTAGTGTAGCGGTTCCCGCCCGCCCTCCGGCCCCCGTGCACGCGTCTATGCGCGCCCCCGGCGACCCCCCTCTCTGCCTCAGAACCCATCGATGGCCGCCCACCTGCCTCCCACCCACCAACGAATGCGGCCATCGGTGTCCGGTGCAGAGAGGGTCACAGAGTGGCTCTCTCTGCACTGGAGGGGTAAAAATGGTTATTGCAGGATGCCTCGATATCGAGGCATCCTGCAATAACCGGAAAGCAGTATCGCTTCCAGCTGCTTTCCAGACCGACAACGTACGCCATACGTCCTCGGTCGTTAAGTGTATTTTTTCTGAGGACGTATGGCATACGTCGTTGGTCCTTAAGGGGTTAAAGGGACACTGAACCCAAATTTTTTCTTTCGTGATTCAGATAGAGCATGCAATTTTAAGCAACTTTCTAATTTACTCCTAGTATCAAATTTTCTTCATTCTCTTGGTACCTTTATTTGAAAAGCAAGAATGTAAGTTTAGATGCCGGCCCATTTTTGGTGAAGAACCTGGGTTGTCCTTGGTGATTGGACAGCACCAATAAACAAGTGCTGTCCATGGTTCTGAACCAAAATTGCATGCTCTATATGAATCGCAAAAGAACAAATTTGGGTTCAGTGTCCCTTTAAATAGGCCCCATAGACTTATCATTAAAGTGAAAGTAAATCCTAGAGTTTCACAAACACTAGGATTTACTATTGAAACAAATAAAGGGCACTTTCATTCATGAAGTATAAGATACTTCATGTAGAAAGCTCCTTTATTTGATTCAATCGATCGCCGCTCTTAGCTTCTACAGCAGCCCACGGCAAAAAAAAATTTGGCTAAGAGGTGACGTTTTCACCTCTTAGCCAATAACCGTGCGGTAAATCTCGCTTGGCGCCCACGGCTATTGGCTAAGAGGTGAAGACGTCGCCTCTTAGCCAAAATTTTTTTTAGCTGTGCGCTGTAAAAACGCTAGGATTTACTTTCACTTTAAAGTATCTTCCCAATAAAGTCACATTAAAAAAAAAAGTAGCTTTATTGCACAACCACATACAACAAACCTATTTTTCAGTGATCGTACGCTTGTTGAATGCTTAAATATTTTAGAATAGGAAGTTTAATTACGTAAATAATAAGGTAGTATTTGTGTTTTTATTTTATTAAAATCAGTGGGGGCTTTTTGGTTACTGATGCATGCTTTGAGGGTTCTATAACGTCCCAGCAACTAAAGGCATTCCTTAAAGAAACACTTTTCCCGATTTGGGCCACATTGGATCATGGTACTTGGAGTTTCAGTGAGATTGCATTCCATTTGCTGGCATTAGGGAACCACTATTACAATCAGGGAGACTCCCTGAACTTCAGGGAGAGTTGGGATGTCTGCATGTGGCCCCACGAAATGTAACTGTTGTGTAGTGTCACAGGCTGCATTCGGGCAGCGCTTACTCCCGGCACATAGGCAGTGGTGATGACGTGGCGCCAGTTAGGGAGCTTTGACAAAACGCTCCCATCGCAATGTCCCACGTCACCACGCATTCACTATAGTAGGCATGTGCAAAGGGATCTGCATAGTAGAGACGCTTCTAATTGCATGCAATATTTCTAATACCTTTTAAGTATTAGAAATATTGCATGCAAATAACAAAACGTCTCACATATAAATTATATATGTGTAATCCATTATCGTGCAGTAGATCCCTTTGCACATGCAAACGTTTATTAGCTCCCTTACTTGTGAAAGTATTATTAAATTTACAACACTTATTTATATAAATATATATATAAATAAGTGTTGCAAATGTAATAGTACTTTCACAAATCGTGATAATAATGCATATTACTACATATGCTGTTTTAATAATTTTATGTACAGCAATGCACAACTGTGCCAACTGAAAATATGATTTTCTACATCAACATAAAACTATATTTTATTAACAATATTCAAAAATTAATACATTGACTGACTGGCACATGGAGTACTAGAGGTTATGTCCATAAACTTTTACATTATTGTAAACATGGCAGCCTCCACGAGCAACAAGTGTGTATATAAATATACTGTATGTATATATAGTGTTGCTCGGGGAGGCTGCCATGTTGACAAGCGTCTGAGCTTGCTCTGAAAAGTCCCTGCTTTACCAGCACGCTGGGACTTACATCATCAGAGCTCTGAGGGAACGCCCAGCGCCTCACTGTCAAGTGCTCACAGAACGATCCAAGCGAGTCCCAGTTCACTTGGAGCGCTTGCCGAACGCGGCCACAGTGATCAGACCAAAGGTTTAAGGAATGAACCATTTACAGATTGAAATAAATTTATGGATTTGCAAAATTATTTCACTATACAGAAACCTAGGGAAGATATGAACAAAGTTTGAGAAAACCTATATATTAAATGAGAGTGTTGGAGTTGGTAGGAGTTGGAGTTGGTAGGAGAAAAACTGTGTTCTTCCAAGAAATAATTTTGCAAATACATACATTTATTTAAATCTGTAAATGGTTCATTCCATAAACTTTAGGTCTGATCACTCTATGTAGACACTAGACAACCGTTACATTTTGTGGGGCCACATGACATTGTACATTAAGTTTTTAATGGAATCCGCCCTATACTATAACAGTTAATAATTTGGGCTTCACATATTTTTTTAATATTTTTTTCAATTGTATTGTTTTTTATTGTAAGTCAGCGCGCTAATGCGCACTAAAGGCAACTCGCCTGTAGAAATCCTGGACCCTCTGATGCAGCTTATTCAGCTGATCGTGATGAGTCGGGCCGTGTGCGCATGCGAGGTGAGTGTCGGGCACGCATGCGCAATGAAGGCTAATGCCCATATAAATCCTTTGCTTCTACTAAAACAGCTGATTTTGCAAGGTTGGGCCGCTTGCGAATACTCAGTGAGTGCCACACGCCTCCAACAGCTGATGCCGCGTCCTGCATTCCTATGCAACCACAACATTTTTAGAACAGATTCTCCATAACGATCACAGACTCTCAATATTTATCTTACACACTGTAAATGGAAATTTCTACTTCTTGCCATACAAATTGATTGTATAGGGGGTCATATTGGATATTTTAAGCCAACCAATTAAATATTTTGTCTTTTTATCATAGTTGAACTTGCCTATATTTGAAAAAACATTTCCAGGGACACTGCAGCAGAGAAGGCAATCAGGTTCCCGGAGTATTGAAGACTTAGGGCGAGATTACATATGTGGCGCAAGCTTCAGCGTAAATGCAATGTATATCACATATACGGCGCCGGCAGTTCATGAAGTGCCGTAAGTCAGATAAACTAGCGATGTCCAGAAATGGGTATTTACGCACATTTCTGGACATGAATACTTTATCGCCAATGATTTACGGCACTTTAGAAACTGCCGGCGCCTAAGAAAATATCAAATCTCCCGTAAAAGTCTAACCCGCCTCCCAAAAATAAACCCTACAGGTAAAACCCCTATATTCGCAATCCCCCCACATCACAACTAATAATAAATGTATTAACTCCTAAACCGACAACGACAAACCCCTACAATGCAATACACCTAATTAAGTACCTATTAAAACTATTAACCCCTAATCCGCCATTAACCCACATTGCAACAAACCTTATAAATCTATTAACCCCTAATCTGCCAAACCCACACAATGCAATAATCCAAATAAAAATATTAACCACTAAACCGCCAAACCCACACAACGCAATAATCCTAATAAAACTATTAACCCCTAACCTGCCAAACCCCCACAACACAAGTATCCTAATTAACCCTTTTAACCACTAATCCGCCAAACCCCCACAACGCAAATAACTGATTTAATTACTAGGTCTCCTAACCTAACACTCACTAAATCAACCCCAAATTACATAAAATAATAAAATACTAAATTATAATTAAAATAAAAAATCCTAACAGCACTTAGAAAAATAAACCTAAGATTAAATTAAATTAATCTAAAATTACCAAAAATAAAAAGTCTAACATTACAGAAAATAATAAACAAAGTTATCCAAAATAAAAAAAATAAACCTAAACCCTATGAAAATAGAAAAGCCTTCCCCCCCAAATAAAAACACCCCCTAAAAATTTACTAGAAATTGTAAATAAATGCTAAAATTGTTTAGATGAATAAAGTGCATGGAGGTAACTAAATTACTAGCTATGAAGTGATATTGAAACTACTTTAATCTCTTTTAAGTGTATACACATTAACAAAAAGGTGTTACATCTTTTTAATATGTAGTCAAATATTGAGTATGAGTACATGTAGTGAGTAACTATATCATCAAGGGTTAATATTAGAAAGGAGGCATAGCACAGACTACCAATCAAATATGAGAGAGTGGAATAAAACCACACAGCTGAGACTGACAAGGAGTGTCTATGAATAAGGCCAGTCAGGGCCGAAACATGTTAGACGTGTCTATTGTCTGTGCCATGTTATTATGAACTTTTAATGCCATGTTTTTAAATTGGAAGAAATAAAGAGGAAAATTACAGTTTTAAAAAAAAAAAAAAACAAAAAAAAAAAACACCCCCTAATCTAATGCTAAACTACCAATAGCCCTTAAAAGTGCTTTTTGTAGGGCATTACCCTAAATTAAACAGCTCTTTTGCATTTATAAAAATTATAGGTCCCCCCTGTAACAGTAAAACCTACCACCCACCAAACCCCCCAAAATAAATAAACCTAACACTAAAAAAAACTAAACTACCCATTGCCCCTAAAGGGGCATTTGTATGGGCATTCAGCCCTTTTACGATTTCCCATTAAAACCGTAATCTAAAATTTGAACAGCTAATAGGATTTCAGTAGCTCTCATTCTATTGACTGATTTGAATTTGAAGAATCAAATCAGCCAATAGGAATACAAGGGACGCCATATTTAAACGCGTACCTTGAATTCACTATTCAATGTACGGTGACGATCGTACAAAGAGGATCCTCCACGCTCCATGGCTCCGCGGTCGCCGGTCCTGCTCCTCGCTCATCTCCGCTCCGTGCCGGCTTGGTCCTGGATGAAGAAGGAAGTGGTCCCCGCTTGGAAGAAGATGTCGGCCGCTTGGAAAAAGACTTCACCACCTGGAACAGGACCTTCTCCACCGGACTTCAGGAACGGTGATTACCTATTTGGGGGTTAGACTTAAAGTGAATGTAAATTTTGATGCTAAAGTGCCCGGTTTTTAAAAATCAGATTAAAAACAGGGGCACTTTAATTCATCAAAATTTACATTTCTCTTGTTGTGAAAAAATACTTACCTTTTAAACTTGACAGCCGCTCCAGCTTCTCCCGGTCGTTGCAAATCCATTTCTGACGTCAGAAATGATGGATCGGTCATCCCCCGAGGGAATCGGTGTCTGATACGAAGCCTTGATTGGAGGAAGCCGGATTCCTCATTTTAGACCCAGGAAGAGGCTTTGCGACGGGTGGAGGAAGCTGGAGTGGCTGTCAAGATTTAAAGGTAAGTATTTTCACAACACAAGTGAAATGTAAATTTTGATTCGAAGCCGTGATTGGAGGAAGCCGGATTCCTCATTTTAGACCCAGGAAGAGGCTTTGCGAGTTGCGACGGGTGGAGGAAGCTGGAGCGACTGTCAGGATTAAAAGGTAAGTACTGTAACAAGAAGAAGACAGCGCACCTCCGACTCAAGGTAATAATTTATTGGGTACAAAGAGACACACACTAGTAAAGTAACTTACTAGAAATAAGTTAAAAACAGGCCCCAATGGGAAACACAGGATGTAGTAGTCCACAGTAGTCAACTGAAGCGGCGTTTACTCGATAAAGTTCCCGGCCGGTATCAGTGGGATGCGACTGGAAGATTACGTCACAGGCTGCTTCCCAGGAACGCTCTCGCAGCTGCTCCTACGGATCGCTGTATAGACCAAAAGACCTCAACGCGTTTCGCCGGTGACAACCCAGCTTTCTCAAGAGTGTCTGGGCTATGTTGTGAGTATCTTTAAATATCGGAGTACTCCAATTAAAATCAAAATTGATCAATGAAAGTTCCGTTTTCCTGACCTGATAGTCCCATTCTAATATAATAAATGAACAATATAATATGCATAAAAAGAAGTCCATAAAACGCCTTTGGGAATAAACATGTTAAAAAATAATAAACTGAACTCAATCTCATCAGTAATATATTTCAATTAAACAGCACAAAAAGAGAACCATACAGTAATCAAAAATAGGATGGTAATTGAAACATACTTATTATAATCCAGCATCATAGAATTTCTAAAACCTATGGCATAAAAACGATATAATATAAAAAAGCATTACAAAATCTTTGAGTAAAAAAATTTTTGAGTAAAAAAAAAATTCATTACTTCTAATTCTAGATGATATGCCTATATTGTAATATCATAACCATATACAATTGTACTCTAAGCTAAAAGTGCCACTTGTAAAAAATACAAATCCATATTAGGAGTTTGCTAAAAAATCTATGCATGTTATACATACTAAGCTTTAAAAGAGTTATTTCAATATAAATCACATGCTGGATGTCATATAAATGCTTGTACATCCAGATCAATGTTTAGTCCTAGAGGCGCTAAACTCTTCAATCTAAAAATCCATTCTGTTTCTTTTCTCCTTAAGCATAGCAGCCTATTGTTAGTACCAGGGGGCACCCAATCAATGATTTGTATTTTTAGATCTTTATTGCTTCCCCCATGTGCTGTCGTAAAATGTACCGGAACACTATGCTTATCAAAATTTGTTTTAATATTATAGAGGTGTTCACTGAACCTTTTAGAGGTTTTCCTTTTCGTACGCCCAATGTAAATATGGTCACACTTGCAAGACAATAAATAAACTGTATATGTTGTCTGACAGTTACATCTATGTTTCATGTTAAAAGACTCAGAGCCGTTATAATTAAAGAAAGTATCTCCTTTTCTTATGAAGGGACACATACAGCAGTTTGGTTTATTGCATTTGAAAGTCCCTCTAGGTGCTGAGAGCCAATTTTGTAAACTGCCATTGCAAGCGGATTTATTCATGTTTTTAAGTTTGCTTGGTGCAAGGTAATTCTTAAAATTCCTATTTTTCTTAAAAGTAATCATTGGTCTGTCTCCTAAGTATTTTCACAACACAAGTGAAATGTAAATTTTGATTCAAAGCTGTGATTGGAGGAAGCCGGATTCCTCATTTTAGACCCAGGAAGAGGCTTTGCGAGTTGCGACGGGTGGAGGAACCTGGAGCGGCTGTCAAGATTAAAAGGTAAGTATTTTCACAACACAAGTGAAATGTAAATTTTGATTCAAAGCCGTGATTGGAGGAAACCGGATTCCTCATTTTAGACCCAGGAAGAGGCTTTGCGAGTAGCGACGGGTGGAGGAAGCTGGAGTGGCTGTCAAGATTAAAAGGTAAGTTTTTTCACAACACAAGTGAAATGTAAATTTTGATGAATTAAAGTGCCCCTGTTTTTAATCAAATTTTTAAAAACCGGGCACTTTAGCATTAAAATTTACATTCACTTTAAGCTTTTTTTATTTTTTATATTAGGGATTTATTGGCCACTCTTAAAAGAGCTGAATGCCCTTTTAAGGGCAATGCCCATACAAACGGGTAGTATAGGATTTTTTTAGTGTTAGTTTTTTTATTTTGGGGGGTTTGTTGGGTGGTGGGTTTTACTGTTAGAAGGGGGACTTAGTATTTGTTAATGTAAAAGAGCTGTTTAACTTAGGGCAATGCCCTACAAAAGGCCCCTTTAAGGACTATTGGTAGTTTAGTATTAGATTAGGGGGTGTTTTTATTTGGGGGGGGCTTTTTTATTTTCATAGGGATTAGGTTTAAAAAAAATATTTTTGATAATTTGGTTTATTGTTTTATGTAATTTTAGAATTTTTTTATTTTTTGTAATCTTAGATTAATTTAATTTTATTTTTTTTTATTTTTAAGTAATGTTAGCTTTTTTATTTTAATTGTAACTTAGTATTTTTGAATTTAGGAAACTGGGGTTAATTTAGGGGGTGTTAGGTTAGGGGGCTAAGTAATTTAATTAGTTATTTGCGTTGTGGGGGTTTGGCGGATTAGGGGTTAATAGATTTATTAGGATTATTGCATTGTGTGGGTTTGGCGGATTAGGGGTTTATAGTTTTATTAGGTTTATTGCAATGTGGGTTAATGGCGGATTAGGGGTTAATAAATTTATTAGGTTTCTTGCGATGTGGGTTAATGGCGGATTAGGGGTTAATATATTTTATTAGTTATTGCGGTGGGGTTGGAGGTTGACAGGTAGATAGATATTGTGCATGCGTTAGGTGTTAGTTAATATTTTCAGGCAGTTACGGGAGTTACGGTGCTCACATTTTCAGCGTAAGGCTTGTTGCGCCTTCCTATGTGTGGCCAGGTGAAAATGGAGTAAAATTTCTCAATTTTCGCTGTGTAAGTCCTTGCGCTTAATATGTGATACCGATTTGCAACGCGGTTCTATGTTAGTTTATGGGAGTAAAAATTGCGGGTGACGGGTGAAATATACGCGCCGCATATGTGATACCAAAACTGCGTAAAAAAAACGCAGTTGACAGCTTTTTTGCGGGTGCCGCCGCATATGTAATCTTGCCCCCACTGTTCAACTGCTCCGCCCACTCAGTTCTGCAATCAAAACACACCCATTTGCTAGTAATAGTATAATTTAGACCAGGGGAATCAAGCTCAATGTATCTGGGGGCACTGGCCAAGGGTTCTTCTCTCATGGGGGTAGCTTGAACTGAGTAAGTGCTTCTGAACTGGATATACTAGGAAGTGATATTTACCCAAGTTGTAGTGCATGGTGGGAGTTGTAGCCCACAATAGATATGCACAGTTGTCTATTTATCTTGTAAGCGCCAAGTGAAGTCATCTGGAACTGGATAACAACATAAAAAGTGACATGCATGGTGGGAGTCTACACTGGACGCTTGTCTTTATATTTATCTTCTGACTGCCTATATAGAACATCAGTCCTTTATGCAATAGGAATATCAGCACTGCTGTAATAACCAAGTGCTCATGTGACAGAGTATGACTGCAATACTCCCAAAAGGTATATATGACTTAGGAGTCAAGAGCACTTTAAAAATCTTATAAATCTTTATTTGATATAATTTGTTACAGCAACGTTTCGGGGATTTAACCCCTTAATCATGCTAGTGATACAATCTCTACAAGATACTTTTTTATACAATGTTTGGCGCCAAACTGACCTCACAGGGTCCTATGGCTCCACCTAGTGGTGGTTTTCATTAACACTTTATTCATTAGAAAAACTGGGAAATAAGTATCAACAATATTAAAAACATAAGGTAACATAATGACAGATGTATATTTCATTTCTTTGTTTATCTTAATTTATATCTCTAAATTACAGAGTAACATTTAATTGTTGATTTTGACTGCAAGCTTTTACATTGTTATTTTATTTATCCTTTGAGGATTTTTACATTGTTATTTTATCTATCCATTAAGGATCTTATTTTATTTGATGTTATTAAGTGGAAACAAGAAAGATCAAAATCCTTGTTCAGGCCTTTTGGAATTAGTGTATCAAAATGGTGAATCCACCACATCTCATGTTGTTTAAGTAGTTTTTCCCTATTTATGCCATTCCTTTGTATCTTAACCTGTTCTATAATTTGCCATCTCAATTGGCTAATGGCATGTCCTTTTTCCAAAAAATGTTTCGACAAGGGTGCCTCAATGTTCTTCCTTCTTATAGTAGAACGATGTTGGCTAAGCCTCTCTCTGATCTTTTGGGTGGTCTCTCCCAAATAGACCAAAGAGCATGGACATTTGATTAAGTATATTACAAAGCTGCTGTTACACGTATTGTACCCCTCAACATTATAACATTTTCCATTTTGAGGATGAAATAATTTTTTCCCTTTTATAATAGAGTTACAGCTGGCACAATTTAGACAAGGATAATTGCCATGACTTTTTGTTCCTATGTATGATTGTTTCTCCACTCTATTGGGTCCTATATCCGATCTTACTAAGTGGTCTCCAATATTTTTGACCCTTCTGTAGGCCATCATGGGAGGTTCTTTAAATAGATCTATATTAAGGTTACAATCTTTCAGCACATGCCATTTTTTTCTGATGGCTTTGCTAATAACATTGCTATATGGATTATGCTGTGTAACAAATACCAATCTATTTGTGTCCTTATCTTTATTAGTTCTAATTAAGGGGCTTTGTATTTCCTTAACCTTCGCTTTTATTAGCTTATGCGGGTAACCTCTTTTTTCAAATTTCATGGCCATTTCCTCTAGTCTTATTTTACACAATTTCTCATTACTGACTATCCTTTTTACTCTAATGAGTTGACTTTTAGGTAAAGATTCCACTAATCCTCTGGGGTGGAAACTATTATAAAGCAACAATGTATTTTTATCAGTTTCCTTAGAAAACAGGTCTATGTTTAGTACATTTAATCCTTTGGAGACCTTTGTATCCAGGAAAGTAACTGATTCCTCACTATAGGTGATCGTAAATTGTAAACCTCTTACCATAGAGTTCAATTCATTAACGAACTCTATAAGGGTTCCAATGCTGCCCCACCACATGCCAAACACATCATCTATGTAGCTCCACCATATTGCGCCATATTTCTCCTCAAACTCGTTCATATACAGGTTGGCGTATGATGGGGCAACGCTGGAACCCATAGCTGTTCCCTTTGTCTGTACAAACCAATCTTCCTGAAACAAAAAGAAGTTCCAATATAAGATTAATCTTAATAGGCTGTCCAAAAATTGACATTGTAAAATAGAATACCTGCCATTCACCATGAGTACCTTATTAATAATAGCAATGCCTGTCTCATGCTTTATAGATGTGTAAAGGTTCTTTACGTCCATGGTGAACAGCAGGTATCTATTTGAAGGAAATTCCAATTCTTTAATTTTTTTCAAAAAGTGTCCTGTGTCCTTTAAATAGCTTGCCGTACTGGCTATTATTGGCTGCAGTAGTTTATCTAAATACTTGGAGATATTTGTGTACACTGACTCAATGCAAGAAACAATAGGTCTCCCTGGCGGTCTAGTGGGGTCTTTGTGTATTTTTGGGATGGTGTAAAAAATAGGATTTCTTGGATTTGCAACAAAAAGATATGCAGCTAATTTTGCATCAATTATCTCATGTTCTAATGCATGATTCAAAATACTTGTAATTTCTTTTTGAATTTTGGCTGTTGGATTTCCTTTTATTTTTTTATAGGTGGAGGGATCATTTAGTTGTTCTTTTATTTCGTCTATATAGTAGCTTTTATCCAACATGACTGTTGCCCCGCCCTTATCAGCCCCTTTAAGTATTACATTTTTGTTGTTTTTAAGTGATTTTAAAGCAATATGATCTGCTTTTGTGAAATTATTTTGTCTATTTTTAAACACTCTCTGTTTGTCCCTGTTATTCTGCTTAACTTTTTCTTTCAGATATTGCACTTCATTCTCTATCAAATTAATGAATGTATTTACACTGTGGTTGGTTATATTATGGTAAAACGTACTTTTCTTACTCATGCCCAATTCAAAGTTAAAGCTTCCACAGGTTTATTATCACTTGTTCTAACACAATCATTGATATTCAATTGCCCACTGAACCACACTTTCAGTTTTATATTTCTATAAAACTTTTGTAAATCTTTAGCCAGTTCAAAAAAGTCAATATCGCTATAAGAGCAGAATGAAAGTCTCTTGTTAAGTATAGATAGTTCATCAGGGGAAGGGGTCTATGATGAGATATTTACCACCATATCTGTTGTTATTTCTTGTGCTTACGTTGTTGTGATTTTCTTATCTCCTCCGGTTGTAAACTTGTCGTCTTGTCCTTCTTCTTGTTTGCCCCTTTTGCTGTGTTTTCTGCCTCCCCGACGACATCGCTGTCTCCACTGCTTGTATCCAAAGGGGAAGCTGTATCGCCATTTCCTGACGTATCGGACCCTGACGTTACGTTTGAATCCAATCTTATATTAGAACTTCTTTTTGTTTCAGGAAGATTGGTTTGTACAGACAAAGGGAACAGCTATGGGTTCCAGCGTTGCCCCATCATACGCCAACCTGTATATGAACGAGTTTGAGGAAAGATTCGTCTATGAAAACGAACTTTTCAAGAAATATGGCGCAATATGGTGGGGCTACATAGACGACGTGTTTGGCGTGTGGTGGGGCAGCGTTGGAACCCTTATAGAGTTCGTTAATGAATTGAACTCTATGGTAAGAGGTTTACAATTTACGATCACCTATAGTGAGGAATCAGTTACTTTCCTGGATACAAAGGTCTCCAAAGGATTAAATGTACTAAACATAGACCTGTTTTCTAAGGAAACTGATAAAAATACATTGTTGCTTTATAATAGTTTCCACCCCAGAGGATTAGTGGAATCTTTACCTAAAAGTCAACTCATTAGAGTAAAAAGGATAGTCAGTAATGAGAAATTGTGTAAAATAAGACTAGAGGAAATTGCCATGAAATTTGAAAAAAGAGGTTACCCGCATAAACTAATAAAAGTGAAGGTTAAGGAAATACAAAGCCCCTTAATTAGAACTAATAAAGATAAGGACACAAATAGATTGGTATTTGTTACACAGCATAATCCATATAGCAATGTTATTAGCAAAGCCATCAGAAAAAAATGGCATGTGCTGAAAGATTGTAACCTTAATATAGATCTATTTAAAGAACCTCCCATGATGGCCTACAGAAGGGTCAAAAATATTGGAGACCACTTAGTAAGATCGGATATAGGACCCAATAGAGTGGAGAAACAATCATACATAGGAACAAAAAGTCATGGCAATTATCCTTGTCTAAATTGTGCCAGCTGTAACTCTATTATAAAAGGGAAAAAATTATTTCATCCTCAAAATGGAAAATGTTATAATGTTGAGGGGTACAATACGTGTAACAGCAGCTTTGTAATATACTTAATCAAATGTCCATGCTCTTTGGTCTATTTGGGAGAGACCACCCAAAAGATCAGAGAGAGGCTTAGCCAACATCGTTCTAATATAAGAACATTGAGGCACCCTTGTCCAAACATTTTTTGGAAAAAGGACATGCCATTAGCCAATTGAGATGGCAAATTATAGAACAGGTTAAGATACAAAGGAATGGCATAAATAGGGAAAAACTACTTAAACAACATGAGATGTGGTGGATTCACCATTTTGATACACTAATTCCAAAAGGCCTGAACAAGGATTTTGATCAATCTTGTTTCCACTTGATAACATCAAATACAATAAGATCCTTAATGGATAGATAAAATAACAATGTAAAAATCCTCAAAGGATAAATAAAATAACAATGTAAAAGCTTGCAGTCAAAATCAACAATTAACCCCTTAATGACAACTGACGTACCAGGTACGTCATGCATTAACAAGCAGTTAATGACAATGGACGTACCTGGTACGTCAGTTGTCTAACAGAGTGCTGGAAGTGATCACAATAACTTCCAGCAGCTCTGAGGGTATTGCAGTGATGCCTCGATATGGAGGCATCCTGCAATACCCCTTTACAAGCCTCCGATGCAGAGAGAGCCACTCTGTGGCCCTCTCTGCACCGGTAGTGATGGTGCCGATGGTGCCTTTGTCTGGTGGGAGGAGGGAGCGTGTGTGCGCGCGTGCACGATGCGCGCATGCGTGTGCGCGATGCACGCGTGCACGTGCGCGGGTGTGCATGTGCACGTGGGCGCGTGTGCACGTGGGCACGCGTGCACGTGCACATGCGCACATTAGCCACACTGACACCAATGAAAAAGGAAGGGGAAAAAAAGTTTTTTGTTTTTTTTTACATTTAAAAGGATCTGGGAGGGGGTGGGGGTATTGTGGGGGGGCTGCTACACTACAGAAATAATTAAGCATACAAATAAAAGTTATAAATAACATTAAAATAGTTTGGTTTGTGGGGCCAAACTGGGTACTGGCAGACAGCTGCCAGTACCCAAGATGGCGGTAATTAGGTAGGGGAGAGGGTTAGAGAGCTGGAGGGGGGGATCAGGGAGGTTGGTGCTAAGGCAGGGGTCCATCACAACTAAAATATTTTATAATTTTTATTTAAAAAAAAAACTCTTTTATTTAGTACTGGCAGACTTTCTGCCAGTACTTAAGATGGCGGTAACAATTGTGGGGTGGGGGAGGGAAGAGAGCTGTTTGGGAGGGATCAGGGGGTGGGATGTGTCAGGTGGGAGGCTGATCTCTAAAATTAACCCTGCAAGCTCCCTACAAGCTACCTAATTTAACCCCTTCACTGCTGGGCATAATTCACGTGTGGTGCGCAACAGCATTTAGCGGCCTTCTAATTACCAAAAAGCAACGCCAAAGCCATATAAATCTGCTATTTCTGAACAAAGGGGATCCCAGAGAAGCTTTTACAACAATTTCTGCCATAATAGCACAAGCTGTTTGTAAATAATTTCAGTGAGAAACCTAAAATTGTGAAAAATGTAAAGTTTTTTTTTATTATTTGCTCGCATTTGGCGGTGAAATGGTGGCATAAAATATACCAAAATGGGCCTAGATCAATACTTGGGGTTGTCTACTACACTACACTAAAGCTAAAATTAACCGTACAAGCTCCCTACAAGCTCCCTAATTAACCCCTTCACTCCTGGACATAATACACGTGTGGTGCGCAGCGGCATTTAGCGGCCTTCTAATTACCAAAAAGCAACCACAAAGCCATATAAGTCTGTTATTTCTGAAAAGGGGATCCCAGAGAAGCATTTACAACCATTTGTGCCATAATTGCAGAAGCTGTTTGTAAATAATTTCAGTGGGAAACCTAAAGTTTGTGACAAAATTTGTGAAAAAGTGAACTTTTTTTTTTTATCGCATTTGGCGGTGAAATGGTGGCATGAAATATACCAAAATGGGCCTAGATCAATACTTTTGGATGTCTTCTAAAACAAAATATATACATGTCAAGGGATTTTCAGGTATTCCTGACAGATATCAGGGTTCCAAAGTAACTAGCGCTAATTTTGAAAAAAAGTGGTTTGGAAATAGCAAAGTGCTACTTGTATTTATTGCCCCATAAATTGCAAAAAAAGCTAAGAACATGTAAACATTGGGTATTTCTAAACTCAGGACAAAATTTATAAGCTATTTAGCATGGGTGTTTTTTGGTGATTGTAGATGTGTAACAGATTTTGGGGGTCAAAGTTAGAAAAAGTGTGTTTTTTTCCATTTTTTCCTCATATTTTATCATTTTTTTTTTTAGTAAATTATAAGATATGATGAAAATAATGGTATCTTTAGAAAGTCCATTTAATGACGAGAAAAACGGTATATAATATGTGTGGCTACAGTAAACGAGTAAGAGGAAAATTACAGCTAAACACAAACACAGCAGAAATGTAAAAATAGCCATTGTCATTAAGGGTAAGAAAATTGAAAAATGGTCCGGTCATTAAGGGGTTAAATGTTACTCTAATTTAGAGATATAAATTAAGATAAACAAAGAAATGAAATATACATCTGTCATTATGTTACCTTATGTTTTTAATATTGTTGATACTTATTTCACAGTTTTTCTAATTAATAAAGTGTTAATGAAAACCACCACTAGGTGGAGCCATAGGACCCTGTGAGGTCAGTTTGGCGCCAAACATTGTATATAAAAGTATCTTGTAGAGATTGTATCACTAGCATAATTAAGGGGTTAAATCCCCGAAACGTTGCTGTAACAAATTATTCCAAATAAAGATTTATAAGATTTTTAAAGTGCTGGTGACTCCTAAGTCATTTATATAGAACATCAACTAGCTACACCTCTTAGAACCCTAAAATAAAAATTGACAGCACAAATTAATGGTTTACCTATTAAACAAGGGAGGGCCAGATTAAACTGTCCTGAGAGTTGCATATAGCCCCGGCTCATTTCTTTGTTCAGCACCTGGGTAGCAAGCGCTACCCAGGTGCTGAACAAAAAATGGTCTGGCTCCTAAGCTTACATTCATGCTTTTCAAATAAAGATACAAAGAGAACAAAGAAAAGTTGATACTAGGATTTAATTAGAAAGTTGCTTAAAATTGCATGCTCTATCAGAATCATGAAAGAATAAAATTGGGTTTCATATCTCTTTAACAGTAATTAATTCTTCCAAAACACCATTAAAATAGAAGCATTCTTGCACTATTGCAGTAACGTTATAATAAAACATAAACCATTTCCTAATCAATTATTTTTAACTGTCTAGCTCTTATATGTCACACTATTCCAGGGCTCAGCTGAGTGCTTAAAGTCACACAAAACTACCTTAGATTCACTGTCCTAATAACCAGCAGCAATGCTTCCTAAGTTATCCTGGACTCCTGGGGGTCCATCCGATAAAAATCGTCGCCCGCAAAAGTCGGCGACGCCAAGAATTGCGCGGGTTTGGTATCCTATATACGGAGTAAGCTAGAAGTTACGCGCGTAGATTTCTGGCGTCGCCCGTAGTTTTTTGGCCCATAGACTGACATACAAAACACGCGCAATTTGCTATCCAATATACGGCGTAAGGACTTACGCGCGCAGATTTCACAAAATCTACTCCATTCTCAGCTCGCCACAAATTGAAGGCGCAGGAACCCTTGCACTGACTTAGAAACCAACGTAACTCTCAGAAGGCCTAACAAATGCATGCCTAACAATATACATAGCAGCAGCTTGTTCACAAATAGTTAACCTCTTAAAAGCATTTATTATTCCTGCCCCTGCAAGTGTGTCAAACCAATCACAAACAGCACAACCTCTCACCTGCAGCCTTAAAACACCTGCAAATGCACACCCTCATTAGCCACCATGTTTCCCTTGCAGTATATTGCATTTAGAGTGAGACAGCGTCGTGGGGCACAAGGGGTGCTGGAACCCCTACAAGCCCCTGTTTTGGATGGTATCCCTGCTGCTGAGGTCCCTGGTCATGGTGCTGTAGCTGTCCCTGCTCCAGCTGCTGCTGCTGCCCTCCCTGCTCCTCCTGCTGTTGTCCCTGTTCCTGGTGCTCCCCATGCTGCTGTTGCTGCAGCTGCCCATAGGCCAGCAGGGCCTATAAGACGAAGGCATCAGCAGAGGGGAAGAGCACCAAGGGTACACAGGGTTAGGGTCACCCTGTTTGGGATGACAGAAGTGGAGGTCAGGGAAAAATATCGCTTGACATCTGCAAGCCCCATTAACCTATATGAGGTGTTGAAGGATGATATTGACCCTCAAGCGTATAGGAACCGAGCTCTGACTGGTATGCAGAAGCTGTTGTGTGTTGTACACTTCCTGGCAACTGGCTCATACCAGTCAACAGAGGGGCTTGTGTCTGGCCTAGCACAGTCTACCTTCTCCAGGATTCTAGGGGAGGTTCTGACTGCTCTAGATAACCAGACACAACGATACATTCATTTCCCCCATACCCCCCAGGAATGGAACCGTCTTAAACAAGGATTCTATCGACTGGGGGGTATTCCTAATGTCATGGGGGCAATTGATTGCACACATGTGCGTATTGTGGCCCCACATGAGGAGACAATCCTCTATATTAACAGGAAAGGGTTTCACTCATTGAATTGCCAGATGGTCTGCGATACCAATCTGAAATTCTTACATGTGTATGCAGGCTTCCCAGGGAGTGCACATGATTCCTACATCCTGCGCCAGACCTCCTTATTCAATATGTTTGAAAATGGAACACTTTCGGGAGGATGGCTGCTTGGTGAGTACCTTCATTCTGTCTGTATATTTCTAATAAAGGGACACTAAACACATATTTTCATCTCATGTTTCAGATAGAGAATACAATGTTAAACAGCATTACAATTCACTTCTATTATATCATTGTATTCATTCTTTATATATCTTATTTTTAAAAAATTCTAATTCACATATATGAGCCAATCATATGAGGCTTCTATGTGCAGCCACCAATCAGCAGCTATTGAGCATATCTAATATGCTTGTCATCAAAAGTTATCTATAGAATGGAGAAAATGATCTAATCTAAGTTAATTATCAAGCTGCTAACAATTGCAGGTTCTTATTAAATGTACAGTCTAGTATAAATTGCACTTCCATTATTCAGATAGGCCTTTTAATTTTAATAAACTATCCTGATTACTTCCATTAATGTTTTTATTAAATCTATCTTTTATATGCGATTCATGTTGTGTCCCTTTAAAGCACATGATATACCTGTAGTAATCCAAACACATATGTTACATGACAGGTGACGCAGGGTACAGCTGCAGACCATGGCTATTAACCCCCTTGGTGCACCCCATTACAGAGCCACAACTCAGGTACCAGGAGGCACACATAAGAACAAGGAATGTAATTGAAAGGAGCTTTGGCCTATTAAAAACCAGGTTCAGGTGTCTGGATGTTACAGGCGGAGCACTACAGTATAACCCCAACAAAGTGTGTTCCATTGTCAATGCTTTCTGTATTCTACACAACACATTGGGGGACATTGACCCAGAGCAGCAGCAGCAGCTGGTTCCTGTACCTGAGGATGTGGACAGGGGGACACTGAGGGGGAATGAAGTGAGGGATTATGTCATCCGGGAATACTTCACCTGTAAGTTACTTATTCATAAGTACAGTAAACCGTAACATTCACATGTATTATGATGTTTGACAGTACCTCACCAACCATTGCATGTGTATATATCATGTCTTGCAGAATTTCAAACTTTGGATTTCCACTGCATGTAAGTGAAACTACTACATCCCAACCCCCTTCCCTTAAAGGGACACTATACCCAAACATATTGTTTCATGATTAAGGATAGAGAAGATAATTTGTAAAAACCTTATAATTTAAATCAATTACCTATTTTCATTTATTCTTTAGATATACTTTAATGAAGACATAGCAATGCACACAGTGAAAAAATCGCAGGAGGCATCTATATACAGCTACTAATCATCAGCTACCAAGCATATCTCGATATGCTTTTCAGCAAAGAATATCAATAGAATGAAGCAACATAAATAATAGAAGGAAATTATTAAGTTTTTTTGGAATTATCTTCTCTTTCAAAATCATGAAGGAAAAAAATTAGCTTTCATGTCCCTTTAACAACCCTAATTACTGTATATTTCCATTTGTTTCATTCATGTTTAGTTCACTATCATTAAGAATGAGGATAATGGATATTTATACCTTATGTTCACACCTTCTTTAAATACATTATTAGTTATATATACCAACGTGTCAATTTATATTGGATGTGAGAAACCTTGATGTACATCTTAGAAGTGAATATTACTATATGTACCGTTGAGACACAACCATGTGATGTTGTTTATTGAGCAGGAATATGTCAGAAACATTATAATAATACCTTTTTGGTCCATTTCAACACAGGTATTATTATATGTTTTACCAATATTACTGTACTAAAACACACCTCACATGGATGTGGATGACAATTAGATGGTAAATAACAGAGGACAAGATTTTTGATGAAATAGAATAATATTTATTTTCTTTTAGGCCTCTTAGATGAGGGGCCTGGAGTGGGTCTTCTGCCTCTCCTGGGTTGTGTGGATCCAGTAGGAGTACTGGTCACAGACGAGATGCTTGATGCGATGTCCTGCTGGTGGGTGAAATGCTCCACCAAAACACCCAACAGTTGGTTCTGTTCCCTCCATCTGTGGTCACTCTGTATTTGCATGTCCGATATGACTCGCAGCATTTGGGATTGGTTTTGGACCATAGCTGTTACAGATGCTGCCATGTCCCTTTGCAGCTCAATGGATCTCTGTTGTAAACGCTGTTGGCTCCTATGGAACCTGCGTTGGTCCCTCTGCATTCTTTCACACGTTGCCGTTAGACTCTCACACGTCAATGTTTGCCTCCTCTGTAGGGAGATGTATTCCTCACCCATGGCGGAACTCAATGGATCCATGGGCTCTTCACCAGCAGGGACAATAGGCACTGGTTCCATTTCTTGATCCTCAGCTGGAGGTGCAGGCACAGGAATCTCAGCTGGAGGTGCAGGAACAAAAAGCTCAGCTGGAGGTGCAGCCACAGGAATCTGAGCTGGAGGTGCAGGAACAAAAAGCTCAGCTGGAGGTGCAGCCACAGGAATCTGAGCTGGAGGTGCAGGAACAGAAATCTCAGCTGGAGGTGCAGCCACAGGAATATGAGCTGGAAGTGCAGGGCCAGGAATATGAGCTGGAGGTGCAGGAACAGAAATCTCAGCTGGAGGTGCAGCCACAGGAATATGAGCTGGAGGTGCAGGCCCAGGAATATGAGCTGGAGGTGCAGGCCCAGGAATATGAGCTGGAGGTGCAGGGCGATGGATTTCAGTTGGTGGAGCTCTTCCAACTGCTGCTGATGGTACAGATGTCGGGATGGACTGATAGTCCCAATGGCCGCTGGTGTGCATCCACTCAGCCTGCTGGTATAATCCTGTAGTGGCATGATATTCTTGTGGGGGGGGTAAAGACATCTACCCTTCGGGGCTGGCGTGGCTCCCCCTCCAAGCCAAAGGAATATTCCTCCGGCCAGGGCTCCTGCCAGGTATCCTCCTGTAATGCAGGCGGCATGATATTGGGATTCTCTATTGAGGCAGTCCAAGCCATGTCATGCCTGGCATACTCCTGCTGTATTATCTGGACCGGTGGTTGAGGTGGACATATACTTTGATCCGGTGTTGGGGGATTCATGGGCGTAGGCACCCTGGTGACTGGAGGTTCTGTGGAGGAGTCAAATGATGAGAGGGATTAGTACAGTCAGATATCTATCCATGTGGGCATACAATGTACATGCTAGGGCCTATCCACATTCTCATGTCAAACTCTATAACATGCATGTGCACATTGAGATTTGTGATATGAGGGTTTTTAATATGCAAAGTATACATGTATGTGTTTCATACAATAGTTCTGTGTACATGTCAGTGATGGAGAAAATGTGTTCTTTAAGTGACACTATGGTTGTGATGACTATGATGTCCATTTACTGAAAAGTCTACATGTGGCTTGTGGCCTGTGTTACTCTGAGACATGTTAGTATTTCACTATTCCACCTCATATCATGATTTTCAATGTGTTAAGTAGCATTAAATGGACATGCAACCCATATTTATTATTTCATGATTCAGCTAGCCAAGCATGGAATTTTAAACAAACTTGTAATTTACTTCCATTAGCTAATATGCTTCATTATCTTGATATTCTTAGCTGAAATGCATTTCTAGATAGGCTCAGAAGCTGCTGATTGGTGGCTGCACATCAATGCCTCGTGTGATTGCCTCACCCATGTGCATTGATATTTAATAAACTAAGATTATGAAAATAATAATGAAAAATAGATAATAGAAGTAAATTGGGATGTTGTTTAAAACTGTATTCTCTATCTGAATAATGAAATAAACTTCTTTGTGTTTCATGTCCCTTTAATGTTAAATCTCATTGTATATTTTGTTGTTAGTAAGCAAAATACCATGCTCCTCATTGTGTACATGAATGTGTGACAATATAGGATGTTATAACTCAAATACATATAATACTAGTGTGTGGGATGTTACTCACCAGCATGCTGTGCTGATGTTGCAGTCCCTGAGTCATGAGCCCCTGGAAGTCCACGGACTGCTGTGAGGCTCAGGGACCTACGAATGAGCTCCTGCCACTCATTGTATTCCGCCTCATAGTGAGGCCCACCTCCTGTTGCCCTCTGGGACATTGCTTCCTGGCCCATCTTCTCCTTGACTCTCCTCTTGCAATCATTCCACCTCTTCTTTAGGCCATCCACATTCCTCCTCTGTTGGGACACACCATTGACGGCCTCCACCACCTTCTGCCAAGCATCTTTACGCCTACGGGCAACTCCTTTTCCCTTCTCTTGTCCAAAGAGGGCATTATGGTTCTCCAGGACAGCCTGGACTAGAGCGAGGTTTTCTGCAAAACTGAAATTCGGACACCTCATACGCTCCTCGTCCTGGGCTGCCTGGCTCCCTCCCTGGGATGTCCCTGGTGTGGGTTCCTCCCTATCCTCTCCCTCCTCCCCCCTTCTATCCCCATGTGTACCCTCTATCCCTCTTCTAAGTGTGCCTGGCCTTGGGGCAACCCCACTCCCATCCTCCCTTCTGGCTCTCCCTCTCCCCACTCCGCTCACTCCCTGACGGGGACCCTGCTGCTCCTCCTGTCCATAATCCTCTCCCTGCGACTCCCCTTCCCTCCTCCCCCCAGCCCTAGCTCTCCCTGACATCCTCACACTACACACACTCACACACTCACACTCACTCCCACTTCAATCACACACAATCACAACCAGACACTCAGCCTTTCAAACTGTAAAAGATAAATAAAAAGTGTAGGGTATTATAAAAAAAAAGTGTTGTGTATTTTGTATATGTGTGTATGCAAAATGTGTGCAATATGAAAAAAAGTGTAAGTAAATGTACTGGCTTAACAATCCAACAATCCGACCTAACTAACTTAATGAAATGCTCCTTTCTCACTACTCTTACCACTAATCTCTCTACTCGCTGTAGTGTGCTGTAGCTCCAAGAACCAACCAAACACACTAAAGAAATGGCGGCTGCGCAGGTGTTTAAGTATGATTTTTGAATCTCGTCATTACGTGGCGCATCTCTTAGAACTGGCGTTATTTTTTACGAGTCGTAGGCTAATTTGCATAAAACTACACTTTATTGAGACTTTACGTGAACAAAATACAGGCGCAAGTACTTGCGACGACTAAAAGGTGTATTTGCGCACATTTTGCCTGCTCGTCGGTTTTTCTGACTTACGCCAGTTTAGCATCTGACGGCGCTTAATATTGGATAGCTCGAGTTGCGAGCTGAAACTGCAGGCGACACGGGTTACCTCGCTTGCGCCGAAAACTACGATCTATATCGGATCGCGCCCCTAATGACACTCTGAGGGCAGAGGTGCAGGGCAGGAGCTAAGCAGCAGTGTGTCAAATTTCTATAAACAGGAGGAGAGACACAGCAAACACTCCTTTAATTTTAGTGTAATGTTAGGTTTAACTGTAAGACAGGCTACATTTTATTTCACAGGTAAATTTGTATTTATTTTTACTAGGTAGTAACTATAACTATTTACTAACTAATCAACCTAGTTACAATACATACAAACTTGCCTGTGAAATAAAAATAAAACATAAGCTAGATACAATATAATTATTAGTTATATTGTAGATAGCTTAGGGTTTATTTTACAGGTACGTATTTATTTAGTTTTAAATAGGAATAATTTAGGTATTAATTGTAATTTTTATTTGGAATTATTTTAATTTCGTTAAAGTTAGTGGGTGTTAGGGTTAGGGTTACCTTAGGGTTAGATTTAGGGGTTAATATCTTTAGTATAGCGGCGGCAACATTGGGGGCAGCAGATTAGGGGTTAATAAATGTAGTTAGGTGGGGGCAATTTTGGGGGCATCAGATTATGGGGTTAATAACAGTAATGTAGGTTGTGGCGATGTTAGGGACAGCAGATTAGGGGTTAATAAGTGTATGTAGGTGGCAACGACATTGGGGGCAGCAGATTAGGGGTTAATAATATTTAAGTAGTGTTTGGGATGCGAGAGGGCCTCGGTTTAGGGGTTAATAGGTAGTTTATGGGTGTTAGTGTACTTTTTAACACTTTAGTTATGAGTTTTATGGTACAGCTTTGTAGCGTAAAACTCATAATTACTGACTTTCAGGTGGCGGTACAGATCTTGTAGTTATAGGCTGTACCGTTCACTTTTTGGCCGGACAGGCAAACTCGTAATACTGGTGCTATGGAAGTCCCATTGAAAAAGGACTTTTTAAAAGGTGCAGTAGTTACGTTGCGTGACGGACAAAAAGGTGTGTGGTACACCTATACCTACAAGACTCGTAATAGCAGCGGTAGTGAAAAAGCACTTACCCCCAAACTTGCTCTTAATGACAGAGGCAATTTTTTATTATTAATGATAGCAAGAAGTATAGCCAAACAGATGCATTACTTTCCCCATTGAAAAAAGGTGAGTGTGCTCCAAAGCCTCTGGTTTAGTAGCCCCACCAGTGGCGTAGCGTGGGTTGTCAGCGCCCAGGGCAAGGTAAGAATTGCGCCCCCCTAACCCATTAGCACTGACTGAGCTAATGCATGTAATAAGCAATTGCAAAGCAGGAAACTTGTAAACAATTAACCAGCAATAGATTAACAACTTCCTTGAGCCTCAATGCTAAACCATGCAACAAATGTGCAGCTTTCAAAGCCACAAGAACAGCTTTTTCCACTAACAGCCTTAGCCATGCACAAAACCCATATAATAAGCATGTTTATTAATGTTATGTAATGCAAGTTGGCTATGCATTCTAATATGAAGAAGTCTAAAAAAATGTCAACTTTTACTTAAGTTCCACACCGACCCTAAACCCACACATATGAATAGGCTATTATTTAGACACCCACCAGCAGTGCATCTTGTAAAAACGAGACCAGACAGTCTACACATATAGATCTAAACACCAAGTGATACCCTCAAACAAAAACATTTAACCCCTTAGTTCATGATTTAGAAAGAGCGTGCAATTTTAAACAACTTTCTAATTTACTTCTGTTATCTAATTGGTTTAATTCTCTTGATATTTTTTGCTGAAAAGCATATCTAGATAGGCTCAATAGCTGCTGATTGGTGGGTGCACATAGATGCCTCATGTGATTGGCTCACTCATATGCATTGCTATTTCTTCAACAAAGGATATCTAAAAAATAAATCAAATTGGATAATTGAAGTAAATTTGAATGTTGTTTAAAATTGTATTCTCTAACTGAATCATGAAAGAAAATTTTTTTGGTTTAGTGTCTCTTTAACAATATTCTAGTGACATTTTTTTTTTAACTTTCTCTATTATTACAAAAGTTATCATTAACAGAAAAAAGTAAGCCCTGGCACTGTGAACAATGATTAGAGGAAAACTAAATGTATGCTTACCTGATAAATGTATTTATTTTCGGATACACGGAATCATCAATTACTGTTGGGAATATCATTCCTGGCCAGCAGGAGGAGGCAAAGAGCACCACAGCAAAGCTGTTAAGTATCATTTCCCTTCCCACAACCCTCAGTCATTCGACCGAAGGGAAATGGAGAAAAAAGAAGTATCACAAGGTGTAGAGGTGCCTGAGGTTAAAGTTAAAAATAGCTGTCTTAAAATAAAGGGCGGGCCGTGGACTCACCGTATCCAGAAAGAAAGACATTTATCAAGTAAGCATACATTTTGTTTTCTTTCCTAAGATATGGTGAGTCCACGGAATCATCAATTACTGTTGGGGACAAATACCCAAGTTAGAGAACACGATGATTAGGGAGGGACAAGACAGGTAACCTAAACAGAAGGCACCACCGCTTGAAGAACCTTTCTCCCAAAAGAACCTCAGTCAAGGCAAAATAATCATATTTTTGAACTTTGGACAGGATATGCAGAGAAAACCAAGATGCAGCCTTGCAAATCCGTTCCACAGAAGATTTGCCTTTGATAACCCAAGAAGATGAAACAGCCCTAGTGGAATGAGCTGTAATTCTTTTAGGAGACTGCTACCCAGCAGTCACATAAACAAAACCAATTATACTTCTCAACCAAAGAGAAAGAGAAGTAGCAAAAGCTTTCTGACCTTTACGTTTTCCAGAGAAACAAACAAACAAACAGATCAGAAGACTGGCGAATATCCCTAGTCGCCTGTAAATAAAATTTTAAAGCACGCACAACCTCCAAGTTGTGCAACAAACATTCTTCTCAAAAGAAGAACTATGACAAAGAGAAGGAACAACAATTTCCTGAGTAAAATTTCTGTCCAAAACCACTTTAGGAAGGAACCTAACTTAGTACAAAGAACCGCCTCATCGGCATGAGAGATAAGATAAAGCAAATCACACTGCAAATCTGAAAGTTCTGACACTCTCCGAGCAGAAGAGATAGCCATAGGAAACAAAATCTTCCAAGATAAAAACTTAATATCTATGGAATGGAATGGCTCAAATGGAGCTTGCTGCAAAACTTTAAGAACAAAGGTAAGGCTCCCAGGATGAGCCACAAATCTAAACACAGGCCTGATACTGACCAAGGCCTGACAAAAAGATTGCACATCTGGCACGTCCGCCAGACGCTTATGCGGCAATAAAGATAATGCAGAAATCTGACACTTCAGAGACAAAACCTTTCTCCAGACCTTCCAGTAGAATGGACAAAATTCTGAGAATCCTGAGCCTACTCCAAGAGTAGCCCTAGGATTCACACCAATAAATATATTTATGCCATATCTTATGGAAAATCATTCTCTTAACAGGCTTGCAAGTCTGAACCATGGTCTCAATGACCGACTCAGAAACTATGCTTAGACAGAACTAAAAGTTTAATCTCCAAGCAGACAGCTTCAGAGAAAGGAAATTTGGATGAAGGAAGGTACCCTGAAGTAGAAGGTCCTTCCTCAGAGGAATATTCCAAGGTGGGAGAGACAACCTCTCCACTAGGTCCGCATACCAGAACCTGCGAGGCCACGCAGAGGCTATTAGATCACCAATGTTCTCTCCTGATTGATACGTGTAAAGACTCGTGGAAAGGAGAGCAAACGGAGGAAATAGGTAAGCCAGCCTGAAAACCCAAGGGATCTCCAGAGCATCTAACAGAGCGGCCTGTAGATCCCTTGACTTGAACCGTACCTTAGAATTATTATAATTATCAGGTATTTATAGAGTGCTAACAGGTTACGCAGAGCTGTGAACATAGGTGGTATATAAAAACAATTACAGGGATCAAATGGGTAGAGGGTCCTGCCGAGAATTGCACTGTTGTAGTCGGCTCTTATGAAGGTGGACTACAAAGAGCTGGGCTCATAGGCTTACATGCTATGGACTTTAAGGAGATAGCAGTGGGGATAGGAAGGTTAGTGTAGGTTGTATGCGTCCCTGAATAGTAGAGTCTTCAGGGAGCACTTGAAGCTTTTAAAACTAGGGAAGAGTCTTGTGGAGTGAGGCAGAGAGTTCCATGAGATGGGAGCCATTCAGGAGAAATCTTGTAAACGGGAATGTGAGGAGGTAACAAGAGAGGAGGAGAGTAGGAGATCATGAGCGGAGCGAAGGGGTCGAGAGGGAGAGTATCTGTAGACAAGGTCTGAGATCTAGGGGGAAGCAATGCAATTGAGGCTTTATGTGTCAGAGTGAGAATTTTGTGTTTAATCCTGGAGGCAAGAGGAAGCCAGTGAAGGGCTTGGCAGAGAGGTGCGGCAGATGAAGTGTGACGTGTAAGGAATATGAGCCTGGCAGAGGCATTTATTATGGATTATAAAGGAGCTAGGTGGCAGCTAGGGAGACCAGAGAGGATGGAGTTGCAGTAATTGAGGCGGGAAGGGATGAGAGAGTGGATTAAAATCATAGTTGTGTCTTATTTAAGGAAATGTCTGATTTTAGCGATGTTTTAAAGGTGGAAGCGGCAGGCTTTAGCCAAGGACTGAATGTGAGGAGTGAAAGAAAGATCTGAGTCAAGTGTGACCCCAAGACATCGGGCATGTGAGGTTGGGGTAATGATGGAGTTATCAACAGTTATAGAGATATGGGGGGTGGAGATTTTGGAAGAAGGGGGGAAAATAAGGAGCTCAGTTTTGGAGAGATTTAGCTTGAGGTAGTGAGAGGACATCCAATATGAGATATGAGAGAGAAAGTTAGTGACACGGGTTAGCAAGGAAGGAGATAGTTCTGGTGCAGAGAGGTAGATTTGGGTATCGTTGGCATACAGATGATAGTGAAACCCATAGGACTTTATTAAGGAGCAATCACAAGAAGACGTAGCCAGCACGCTTTCATAAAACGAAGAATCTTTATTGTAGTCACAATTAAAAGCCAGGAATACCAGAATGGTCACGCCTTACATGTTTCGGCTAACTTGCCTTACTCATAAGCGTGATCTAGGATAAAACATTGCTAAAATAAATATGGCATACTCTAATCTTATTGGATCTCAATAATCATGTGACTTAATTGACAATAAACTGGGCTAAAGGTGGACTAATGCTATTACAGCATAGAAAAGAAAAAAAAATGATAAAACTATTCCATTGCTGATTAATCAGAAACTCAAACATAAACATAAGTATATGCTATCTATGTGAAAAATGCACTGGATGGCCAGGACCGATAATTCGATAAGATAGTAAAACAGAATAACACTCTGAAAAATAATAATGATAATAATAGTAATCTAACAGATCAAATCAAAATTGCATAGCTAATGCCATCCCAAATAGGTTATATAGTAATCAACAATCCAAAAATTCAATAGATATATGTTGAAACTACGGACTTAAAGGCTATACTGATATTAACATCATCATAAATAAATGCATAACTTTGTAGGAAAATTCCAATATATATATACTCAATAATGTTGATCCTATGAGGCCCATTTATCAAGCTCCGTAAGGAGCTTGTGGGCCCGTGTTTCTGACGAGTCTTTAGACTCGCCAGAAACGCAAGTTATGGAGCAGCGGTCTAAAGACCGGTGCTCCATAACCCTGTTCGCCTGCTCTGATGAGGCGGACAGAGATCGCCACAATTCAACCCGATCGAGTACGATCGGGTTGATTGACACCCCCCTGCTGGTGGCCCATTGGCCGCGAGTCTGCAGGGGGCGGCGTTGCACCAGCAGCTCACAAGAGCTGCTGGTGCAATGCTGAATACGGAGAGCGTATTGCTCAGGTCCGACAGACATTTGGTAAATAGGCCTCTATATGTTAATAGAAACCTTGAAAATATTTAACACAATTGAGAGAGAGAAAAGAGAAAATTATATATATCCTCCATTGAAACATAGATTAATGTATTTCATATTTGAAAAAAATGTGTATAATTATATATGAATGGAATCAAGCTTGAATTGAGGAAATATATAAAACAATACATTACTGGAATAGTAAAATGAAGAGTGAACCTAAAATAAATGTGTCACTCCCAGGAATTTATTAGATCGAAAGATGAATTAAAGCCTTTCGGTAAACGTGTGTCAATAGTGAATATCCAAAAAGCTTCACGTTTGAAAAGCAATTTATTGATATTGCCACCCCGTCTGGGATGTTAAATTTCTCTATGACCATCCACTTGAGGGTGAAATTAACACTGTTGTGTTCTAAGATGAAATGATTGGAGAATTCAGAACAGTTGTCCGTTCTTTTTATATCTGGCAAGTGCTCTCTTACTCTCTCTCTGACTTTGCGTGAGGTGCAACCAATATACTCTTTATTATTGCATGTGCACCAGATCATATATACAACGTTTTTAGATCTGCAATTTGCACAATCATCCAAAGTATATTGTTTGCCAGTCACATTCGATTCAAAGGTCTTGCTCATATGTCCAAAACTACATGGTATGCAGTGGTTGTGCATTCCTTTTACTTGTAAACTAATTGTGAACTAGTTGGTTTGTTACTTTTTAGTTCACTGGGTGAGAGGACATTACCAACAGTAGTACCCTCGCGGTAAGAAAAATTGCAACCCTGTTTGACTATATGTTGGAGACCATCATCTGTCAACAGCATAGGAAAATGTTTCCTTACAATGTTGCAAATCTTATAGTAGTCAGATGACAATTGTGTGACAAAATTGACCTTGTTAGATCGATTTTTAGTATTGTTGCCCTTTGGTTTATCTCTGAGCAGGGTTTCTCTGGTTATTCCATGAACCTCCTGTTGGGCCTTTAAGATGACATTTTTATTGTATCCCCTGTTCAAAAATCTCTTAACCAAGTCATTACTTTGTGTTTCAAAATCAGTTTGACTGCTACAATTATGCTTAGTCCTAATGAATTGGCCCTTTACTATGGAAAAGGGAACTTGTTTGGGATGGTTGCTCCTCCCATGAAGAAGAGTATTTCCAGATATGGGCTTCCTGTATAAAGTGGTCTCAACTTTATCTATATTGTTATTGAACATTAAAGGGACACTAAACCCATTTTTTTCTTTCATGATACGGATAGAGCATGCAATTTTAAGCAGCTTTCTAATTTACTCCTATTATCAATTTTTATTTGTTCTCTATCTTTTAAAAAAAAGCAGGAATGTGATGCATAGGAGCCGGCCCATTTTTGGTTGGGTAAATGTAAGCCTCCAATAAGCAAGCACTATCCATGGTGCTGAACCTAAAATGGGCTGGCTGCTAAGATTTACATCCCTGCTGTTAAAATAAAGATAGCAAGAGAACGAAGAAAAATTGATAATACGAGTAAATTAGAAAGTTGCTTAAAATTTCATGCTCTATCTGAATCATGAAAGAAAAAAATTGGGTTCAGTGTCCCTTTAACGTGATGTCCAAATAATGAATTCTTTGATCGTTAGACGCACAGGTAAAGCTGAGACCAAGAGGATTATCATTAAGATATAACATGAAATCTACAATGTTTCTACAGTCCTCAGACCATATAAATAGTAAATCGTCAATGTACCGATGGTAGGTGCGTATATCATCTGCAAAAAGATTTCTATCTCCATAAATGTATAGGGACTCCCACCAGCCCATGGTCAGGTTTGCATAAGAAGGGGCAAATAACTCGGGACCAGGGGTCGGAGAATGCTATCCAACCATTCTGATCAGTCAGGGTTCGTTTTAAGTGACTCAAGGGCCAATTTCTCATATTTTGTGAGATTGCCCACAGCTTACCAAAGTTCATATTATCATGTAAGGATGCATGACCGGGACTTGATAAATCTATCTCTGATTCACTGGAGTCTTGTACCTGACTGGAAGAAAAATGTTTCCTTAAAGTTAATTGTCTAATAAATTTGTTGACATCTACAAGAGTTTGGAACAAATTTAAACATGATGTTGACACAAAACCCAAACCATAACTAAGAACTTTAATTTCCATTTCATTAAGCTCATATTCAGTTACATTAATGACATTTGTAGTATGTATTTGGTCATTGGTAGTTACTGCACATATTTGTTCTGTCCCCTTCCCCTTCTCAGGGGATACCGTGTCTGGTTGTGTCTTATGTTTCCTCCTCTTAATGCCCCCCTCCTCCTCCTCTTATGGGGTTCATTGGGGGTAACTGAAAAACCTGATCTATCTCTGACTGTTCAGGTACTTTTTTCAGTGAAGTCAGCTGACACAGAATATTTATTTTTTGTACTGGCAACTGATTTTTTGACAGCTGTGTGTTTCAAAATAGGTTTGGGGGGAACATTGGTACTATCCATGTCCTTCCAAAAGTCCACAAATCCCTGATAGATTTCAAGGGGCGTCCCATAGTCTCTGGTATTGGGTCATTGTGCGAAAAGCTACCCCTGGTCATTAAACTCCAGAGTTATTTAAGAGACACAAAACAAGTGCTCCAAAAATTTGATAAATTTCAGTGTTACCCAAATAATTGTTGGCTGACAGTAGATGTGGTCTTTCTGTATTCCACGATACCCCATCAAGTGGGCTTAAGAACCATTAAATATTTTTTGACCAACTATACTGACTACACTATTGAATTTATTGATTATCTTGTTGAAGTCACACAGTTTTTGTTGACTCACAATTTCTTTAAAATCCAAGATGATTTCTATCTCCAAATTTGTGGGACCGCCATGGGGGCAAAATTTGCCCCTTCTTATGCAAACCTGACCATGGGCTGGTGGGAGTCCCTATACATTTATGGAGATAGAAATCTTTTTGCAGATTATATACGCACCTACCATTGGTACATTGACAATTTACTATTTGTATGGTCTGGGGAGTGTAGAAAAATCTGAGATTTCATGTTATATCTTAATGATAATCCTCTTGGTCTCAACTTTACCTATGAGTCTAACGATCAAAGAATTAATTATTTGGACATCACGTTAATGTTCAATCACAATATAGATAAAGTTGAGACCGCTTTATACAGGTAGCTCATATCTGGAAATACTCTTCTTCATGGGAGGAGCAACCATCCCAAACAAGTTCCCTTTTCCATAGTAAAGGGCCAATTCATTAGGACTAAGCATAATTGTAGCAGTCAAACTGATTTTGATTTTGAAACACAAAGTAATGACTTGGTTAAGAGATTTTTGAACAGGGGATACAATAAAAATGTCATCTTAAAGGCCCAACAGGAGGTTGATGGAATAACCAGAGAAACCCTGCTCAGAGATAAACCAAAGGGCACCAATACTAAAAATCGATCTAACAAGGTCAATTTTGTCACATAATTCTCATCTGACTACTATTAGATTTGCAACATTGTAAGGAAACATTTTCCTATGCTGTTGGCAGATGATGGTCTCCAACATATAGTCAAACAGGGTTGCAATTTTTCTTACCGCAAGGGTACTACTGTTGGTAATGTTCTATCACCCAGTGAACTAAAAAGTAACAAACCAATTAGTAAATGGTTACAAGTAAAAGGAATGCACAAGTGTGGCTACAGCCACTGCATACCATGTAGTTTTGGACATATGAGTAAGTCCTTTGAATTGAATGTGAGTGGCAAACAATATACTCTGGATGACTGTGCAAATTGCAGATCTAAAAACGTTGTATATATGATCTGGTGCACATGCAATAATAAAGAGTATATTGGTTGCACCTCACGCAAAGTCAGAGAGAGAGTAAGAGAGCACTTGTCAGATATAAAAAGAATGGACAACTGTTCTGAATTTTCCAATCATTTCATCTTAGAACACAACAGTGTTGATATCACCCTCAAGTGGATGGTCATAGAGAAAGTTAAACATCCCAGACGGGGTGGCAATATCAATAAATTGCTTTTCAAACGTGAAGCTTTTTGGATATTTAGTATTGACACACGTTTACCGAAAGGCTTTAATTCATCTTTCGATCTAATAAATTCCTGGGAGTGACACATTTATTTTAGGTTCACTCTTCATTTTACTATTCCAGTAATGTATTGTTTTATATATTTCCTCAATTCAAGCTTGATTCCATTCATATATAATTATACTCATTTTTTTCAAATAGGAAATACATTAATCTATGTTTCAATGGAGTATATATATAATTTTCTCTTTTACATCTCAATTGTGTTAAATATTTTCAAGGTTTCTATTAACATCTTGTATCAACATTATTGAGTATATATATATATATATATATATATATATATATATATATATATATATACTGTATATATATATATATATATATATATATATATATATATTGGAATTTTCCTACAAAGTTATACATTTATTTATGGTGATGTTAATATCAGTATAACCTTTAAGTCCGTAGTTTCAACATATATCTATTGAATTTTTGGATTGTTGATTACTATATAATCTATTTAGGATGGCATTAGCTATGCAATTTTGATTTGAACAATTTTCTGTTAGATTACTATTATTATCGCGTTATTATTTTTCAGAGTGTTATTCTGTTTTACCATCTTATCGAATTATCGGTCCTGGCCATCCAGTGCATTTTTCACATAGATTGCATATGTTTATGTTTGAGTTTCTGATTAATCAGCAATGGAATAGTTTTATCTTTTTTTTTTCTTTTCTACGCTGTAATAGCATTAGTCCACCTTTAGCCCAGTTTATTGTCAATTAAGTCACATAATTATTGAGATCCAATAAGATTCGAGTATGCCATATTTACTTAGTTAGCTGAAACATGTAAGGCGTGATCATTCTGGTATTCCTGGCTTTTAATTGTAACTACAATAAAGATGCTTCGTTTTCTGAAAGAGTGCTGGCTACGTCTTCTTGTGATCGCAGCTTACTACTTTCCCTTCAGCAAAGCACCTCAAAGTGGTTCAGCAATTGCTGATTGGAGCGCTATTCAGCAAATGAGGGTAGCGGAGTGTCCATAACGTCATCGAGCACCCGGAAGCAACACGGAGCCCGGGGAGCCAGCTGTTCATCGATTGTTTGCTGCTGGGGTGGAGGTTTACCCGAAACAAATGAACAGGCAAGTGTCCCTCTCTGCAGCACGGATGTCACAGTATGAAGGGCGGTGAGTTACCGGCCAGGTTATTTTTGGGGCATTCAGTCTGGCTGCTATTGGGGACTTACATCAGTACTTGCTGTTCCTACGGGATCTTCCTCACCATTTTCATTATCTTTACTCTTTGAACAGAGAACACTCTATTTATTTACACAACCAGGGCACTACTGTGGATGGAGCTGGCCTACATAACCTTGTTTTATTGTCACTTTATTAAGAACGTGTAGATTGAGAAGAAAAGGGGACTGAGGACAGAGCCTTGAGGTAACCCAACAGAAAGAGGTAACGGGGCAGAGGATGCCCCAGAGAAGGCTACACTGAAGGTACGGTTAGACAGATAGGAAGAGAACCAAGAGAGAGCTGTGTCGCAGATGACGGAAGATTGGAGGGTATGGAGCAAAAGAGGGTGGTCGACAGTGTCAAAGGCTGCAGACAGAGAGAAGTGGCCTTTGTATTTTGCTGTAAGTAGGTCGTTGGTAACCTTAACAATTGCTGTCTCTGTTGAGTGAAGGGGGCGAAATCTAGATTGCAGTGGATCAAGGAGGGAGTTTAATCCAAAGAAATGGGATAGACGTGCATATACTAGCTTTTCAAGAAGCTTTGAGGCAAGAGGGAGTAGGGAATTAGGGCGGTAGTGGGATGGGGAGGTTGGATCGAGGGAAGGTTTTTTGAGGATAGGTGTGACTAATGCATGTTTAAGAGATGTGGGAACTATACCAGTGCTGAGGGAGAGGTTGAAAATGTGTGTGAGTATAGGGGTAAGGGTAGAAGAGAGGGAGAGGAGTAGTTTTAAGGGGACGGGTTCAAGGGGACAGGTAGTGAGGTGAGAGGATAGTATAAGAAACTTCTTCCTCTGTAACAGGGACAAAAGAGCTAAATTTATGGGTATGTGGGTTTTGAATGATTGTGAGCTTTTGAGGGGGTGGGAGACCGGTAGTATGTTGAGAGCTGATTTCATTTCTGATGGAGTCGATTTTGTTGTTGAAGTAGCTGGCAAAATCTTGAGCTGAGAGAAAAGTTGTGGTGGGAGGTTGGGGTGGGCGGAGAAGAATATTGAATGTGGAAAACAGACGTTTTGGGTTTGAAGAAAGAGTAGAGATAAGAATAGAGAAGTAATGTTGCTTATATAGATTAAGGGCAGAATAGTAAGAGTTCAAGATGAACTTATAGTGAAGAAAGTCAGCAGAACTCCGAGATTTCCTACAGTGTCACTCAGCAGTACGGGAACATCTACGTAGGTACCGTGTCAGAGGAGTATGCCAGGGCTGAGGATGAGTGTATGTTTTCCGAGCTATAGTAGGTGGGGCCAGATTATCAAGAACCGATGTAATGGTGGAGTTATAGAGGCAGATAGATTCAGCAGGACAGGAAAAAGAGGGGATGAAAAGAGAAGAGGTTCAAGTGAGCTACCGAGCTGTTGCTGATCTAGTGATTTGATACTTCTGTGAAGTTTAGTCTGAGGGGTAGAAGGAGGGAGAGTTGTATGGAGGGAGGTGATGTTACAAGTGAGGAGGTGGTGGTCAGAAAGAAGAAAAGGTGAGTTTGTGAAGTTTGAGATAGTGCATTGATAGCTGAAAATCAGATCAAGGGAGTGACCATCTTTGTGAGTGGGAGAGTCAGTCCATTGTGACAGGCCGAAAGAGGAAGCTTAGAAGCTTGGCATTTTGCCAATACGCCAACAGATGCAACTCCAGCACCCCCCATTTGAGGATTAAGCTGGAGAACACCTCCAGATGGAATTCCCACTCCCCGAGATGAATATCTGTCTGTTCAGAAGTCCGATTTCCAATTGACCACCCCTGAAAAGTGGAATACAGACATCAAAAGTGAGCTTCCACTCACTGAACAATCCAAGTCACCTCCTACATGGCTAAGGAACTCCAAGTATCTCCCTGTTGGTTGATATAAACCATTGATTTGTCCAACTGGAACCAAGCTAAGGACGACTGAGCCAAGACATCCGAACATTTTAAATCGCTCTCAACTCCAAGATATTAAAGAGGAGAGCAAACTCTTCTGAGTCCGTAATCCCTGTACGTTAAACAACACCCAGACTGCTTCCCAGCCCAGCAGGTTGGCGTCCGTGGTCATATCACTTAGGAATGCCTCCAAAAGTACTCGCCCTGAGACAGATACTCCTGGAAAAACCACTACGGGAGAGAGGCTCTTGTCAACTGATCTGGAGCTATACTCTTGAGCCAGATCTGAACGTTCTCTATTTTATAGAAAAAGCTAAAGGAATGATGTCCATAGTAATCAGACCAATTCCTTCCACACATTGAATCACTGAAAAGTGAAGAAAATTAACTGCAGCTAGATGCAAACTCCCAACCCTCTGGTTGCAAGATGACTAAACTATCTACCTGACCACTAGAGCTTGCTGCTAGCTGGACAATAGACTGCAGAGAGAGAGGAAAAGGAACAAATCCTTCATTATCTGACCTCTGTTAGAAATCTTCTCCTAGATAGAGAATCTATTAAGGTCCCCCAAAAAAATCACCCTAGTAGATGGAACAAGGGAATTCTACTCCAGATTAATTTCCCATCCATGGGAAAAAAGATTGGATGAGATCTCTTGAAAGAGAGTTTGCTCGAAGGAAAGGTGACACCTGGACCTATATATTGTCCAGGAAGGTACCCTCGCAGTATCCCAAGACTTAAAGTCTTTTTAGGATGGTGAAACTCAGAAACCTGAGAAAAAACCCAAATCATAGGAACAATAAATACACATCCTTCAGGTCTGTTTGTTATGAACAGATCCTCTTGAACCAAAGTAGAATGGATACTACTTTGAAGGTCAGAACCTTAGAAATTTGAGGCAAATACATAGATCCCATTCTGAAACTGGTACTGGAACCATCACTCCCAGAGAGGAAGGCCCTGAACCCAGTTCAAGGAATACCTCACTTCATACCTAGAAGGAAAAATCTGCCCCTGGGAGGAAAGCTTATTGTCAGGAACCTCCTCCACTTACCTGGCCCTTCCCTTTCTGCCTATTTAATCTGGACACACCATTGCATAGGTGCTTAGTATTGTTATTAGCAAGCTACCTGCCACTCACTTCAAGATGAGCTCTGAGCAACCTTTTGGTTTACAGGAATCCCCCCTGTGTATTCATTGTGGATTACAAACCACCTTCTGTCACACCTTGTGATTCAACTCTCAAGCATTGCTACAAGTTAGTATTTGTATTATGGACTCTCTAACCCGTTATTTGTACTCTCCCTGCAGCCACCTGTGTTTTCTGTGTAGCGCTGCCACGCGCAAATCTACGGAGTAACTGTATTCCTAATCAGTACAAGACCTGCAACCACTTGTCTTTTCCGTGCAGTGCTGCTACACTTATTACTGCGGAGTAAGTGTTTTGCTAACTGAACCTGAGACCAACTACATTATCCTTGAGGAATTCAAGACTAGCCCTCTGTAAATAAAACATACTATACAGTGTTGTATTACCTTGCATCTGTTATCCATCGATCACGGAGTTTGTCTCCGTCCCCTAGTGTGAACCGCTACTATTGTTTATTGCATCACGAACTCTGTCTCCTCCCACCTTGGTCGTCAGCATACAGTACCACCTCCTATTGAGCTGCTAAGCTCCATTACTGTTGTGTGTATATTATCCTTGTTACAAGGCTATAATTCTATTTATATGTTACAGCACTATACCTACTTCTTAACGTAAAGAAGGTTGGCACTTATTTGCATATTACTTCACTTGAGACCTAACATTTCCCTACGTACCAGTGGTAGGGAACTAGTCACAGTGAAACATCCTATATTTAAAGAAACAGTACTTATAATTTGTACTCATATATTCTTACAAAATTCTGCAGTTGAGATCTACCAGAAATAACTACTATAGAGCTGAACCCTGACATAATACCAAGCAATTATAAATATAGATCCAGCAGAATTACCTCAATTTGTTTACAACTTATCAATTAAAGTTGATCAAATATCACAAACTCTCAAAGATCTTCAAGTTGAAAACCAGTCTTTACATACCATAATAAGGGATTCTATAACTCTCAGATCCACTCAATCAGATCCCATACCTGAACCTCATGTACCTGAAATATAGGCAGTTCAAAAATGCTTGCCATTTGCTATTTACAATGAGACCAAAGACATATGGAACTGAAAGAATAAAAGTATTAACCATCATTTATTTCCTAAGGGATGAACAGCGGGTTTGGGCAGATTTGTTTTATGAGAGTGACGATCCCATACTAGGGTCATTAGAGGACTTCATCAAGTCTATGGATGAACTTTACCAAGATACAAATATCCAGATGACTGCAGAAGCTAAAATGCAAAACTTAAAACAAGGAAGACGAGCAGTGGAAGAGTACATAACTGATTTTAAACAATGCGCTACAGATTCGCAATGGAACGCCATAGCACTCCGGAATCAGTTCCGACTAGGTCTTTCAGATGCTATAAAAGATGAGTTGGCCCGTATTGATTTGCCTAAAACACCCAAAGCCCTGATGAGGTTGGCAATCCAGATTGACCGGCGACTAAGGGAAAGGAAAATGGAGCGATATACTCAAGATCTACCATATAAGAACTTAAGTACTTCAAGTGGTACCTAATCACCTTCTACCTCAAAGGCTAGCCATGAACCTATGGAGATTGGGTTATCAGAGGACCTCTAACACCTGAAGAAAGAAACCACAGACGAATGAAACAACTGTGTATGTACTGTGCCAATTCCGGATATACAGTTAAGGATTGTCCCCAACTGCTTAAGGCAAAGAAAAGTAAGTCTGTTCATCTCATACAGCAAACAGCTTACATAATTACTGTCTGTTATCTTTTGTTTTACAGTGGGACCAAGAGAGACTGACAACTGAAGTTATCGTGGATAGTGGAGCATATGGGAACTTCCTTGATATAAGCATTGTGTCAAAAAATAAAATTCCTCTTTTTGAAAAAAACCCTGTCTCAATTTGTGTTATTGACGGCTCATCTATTAATACTGGACCCATTACGCATCATACCATTCCTATTCTTGTAACTACATCTTCAGGTCACTCCGAGTACATACAATTTGATGTTCTACCTTCTCCTTTATTTGAGGGAAAAAGGAGAAACAATGATGGCACTACATATGTTGTTGCCTAAACAGGTTGAAATTAAAGTCAAATGTTACTATTCATAATGACAGGACTACATCAACGTGATAAATAAGACGGGTGCTTTATACCAAAAGAAACTGTTAGCACAAAGAACCAGTGGGCTACTTTGAAGTGTGTACATGTGTAGCACTCAACAACACAAAAGTGAAGTATAATCAGAGGGGAAATATAACATTATTAACATCCGTAATGAAGGGGTTAAAACTTAATTTTTATTAATATTAGGTAATAAAAGAAATGGTAACATAAAAACACAAGGGCATTGCCACCTGTACTGCTTAATCACGTTGTCAACTGTCAACTACCAAGGTGAAGAAATGATCACTAGTCATACATGTGCATGGAAGATAGCACTGACGTATTCACAATAGGTTAGATAAACTGTCTGCGAGTACCAAATCACCGGGTTACTAGGGTAAGGGAACCACACCTACTAATGGATGTAGCATTATCTAGTTATGTCCCATGGTAAGAGATGAGTATCATAGCATATCAAATATGATATTGTGCCTGAGTAGGCTATATTACTAATATTACCATAGGCATATAAATGTGTGAGAACTTCGCAATGGTGTAGTTAGTATACCCAATTTGATTCAATTCAAAATAATCTCATTATCAAAGTGGCCTATGTATATTAGGCGACAAAAGTGCATCAAATACCAGAATTGTAATATTGGCGTAAAAGCATTAAAAAATTGACCAGGGAGAACAAGAATAGAACCCCTGGTTGGGGAAAAAATGAAGGTACAAAATGCCATAAGCCTAATTATGCGGTGGGTCCAGGATTACCGTAATTAAACTCAGGAGGGTCACGTATATGGTGACTGACTGTAGTAATAGCATCAATTAATATAACAACTGCAACTGCAACAGATTGTTACCCTTAATCAGTATAATAACGGCTAGCAACCACGGCCGGCATAGGGATGTCGTATAAATCATGTGACATTAATATTATTACCCCTTAATACAGGAATGTCTATGTAGTATTATAACTTAGCTAGGTAAGTAGTCTCGGAGTGCACCGAGAATTGTATGCACCTGGGATACTAACAAATACGGGTAGGTAGTTATCACGGTCGGAAAACCGACTAGAGATTATTGTAGACTGGGCAGTACGATACTGGGGAATACAACCGTAAGATGGACAATCAGAACTAATAGATATCCATTAGAGTTGTTCAATATTTTACTAGAGTAGAGTAATGTCAGGTATGTACATCAACGGTAATTAGTTATTGGGTATCATATCGGTCTCGAAAGGTAATGACAGTATGTATCAGTTAACCAAGTAGTTAGACCTGAAATAAATTAAACTATTACTACGGCGACACCATTTGTCAGCCAAATGCAGAGTAGCATTACCAGTAAACAACTAATATATCTAAAGGGTGTAGGAGAATGCAGATGCAAGTTAAAAAATATATTTTATAGTCAGGAGAGAGACTACTAAGTCCCTACTCCCCCTAACATGTTTCGCACAACTGCTTTATCAAAATATTGAACATTGCATAGTGATGTCGCGAATAGTTAGCCGGCGAATAGTTCCCGGTGAACATAGCATGTTCGCGTTTGCAGCGGCCCCTATTCTTTATCATTGAGTAAACATTGACCCTTTACCTCACAGTCAGATGACACATTACAGCCAATCAACGGCAGACACTCCCTCCCAGACCCTCCCACCTCCTGGACAGCATCCATTTTAGATTAATTTGGAAGCTGTTAGTGAGAGGAGGGACAGTGTAGCTGCTGCTGATTTAATAGGGAAATGATAGCTAGGCTAGTGTATTCAGTGTCCACTACAGTCCTGAAGGACTCATCTGATCTCTGCTGTAAGGACAGCACCCCAAAAAGCCCTTTTTAGGGCTAGAACATCAGTCTGCTTTTTTTTTTTTTCCTGTGTAATCTAATTGCAGTTGCCTGCCTGCCAGCGTGTGTATCAGGCTCACAGCGTATACTGTGCCCACTTGCCCAGTGCCACCACAGTAGTGTAGATTTAAAAAAAAAAAACACTTTTTTGACTGTGTTAAATAATAGCAGTCAGTTTCCTTCACACATGTACGTTTCAGGGCCTGCCTGCCGGGGCACAGTGTCACCCCAGTGCAACTCATATCTGGTGTAACAGTAGTGTAGATTTAAAAAAAACAACACTTTTTCGACTGTGTTAAATAATAGCAGTCAGTTTCCTTCACACGTGTGCGTTTCAGTGCCTGCCTGCCAGGGCGGTGTCACCCCAGTGCAACTCATATCTGGTGTAACAGTAGTGTAGATTTAAAAAAAACAACACTTTTTGGACTGTGTTAAATAATAGCAGTCAGTTTCCTTCACACGTGTCCGTTTCAGTGCATGCCTGCCAGGGCACAGTGTCACCCCAGTGCAACTCATATCTGGTGTAACAGTAGTGTAAATTTAAAAAAAACAACACTTTTTTGACTGTGTTAAATAATAGCAGTCAGTTTCCTTCACACGTGTGCGTTTCAGGGCCTGCCTGCCGGGGCACAGTGTCACCCCAGTGCAACTCATATCTGGTGTAACAGTAGTGTAGATTTTAAAAAAACAACACTTTTTTGACTGTGTTAAATAATAGAAGTCAGTTTCCTTCACACGTGTGCGTTTCAGTGCCTGCCTGCCAGGGCACAGTGTCACCCCAGTGCAACTCATATCTGGTGTAACAGTAGTGTAGAGTTAAAAAAAACAACACTTTTTTGACTGTGTTAAATAATAGCAATCAGTTTCCTTCACACGTGTGCGTTTCAGTGCCTGCCTGCCAGGGCACACTGTCACCCCAGTGCAACTCATATCTGGTGTAACAGTAGTGTAGATTTAAAAAAAACAACACTTTTTTGACTGTGTTAAATAATAGCAGTCAGTTTCCTTCACACGTGTGCGTTTCGGGGCCTGCCTGCCAGGGCACAGTGTCACCCCAGTGCAACTCATATCTGGTGTAACAGTAGTGTAGTTTTAAAAAAAACAACACTTTTTTGACTGTGTTAAATAATAGCAGTCAGTTTCCTTCACACGTGTGCGTTTCAGGGCCTGCCTGCCAGGCACAGTGTCACCCCAGTGCAACTCATATCTGGTGTAACAGTAGTGACTGTAGATTTAAAAAAAACAACACTTTTTTGACTGTGTTAAATAATAGCAGTCAGTTTCCTTCACACGTGTGCGTTTCAGTGCCTGCCAGGGCACAGTGTCACACCAGTGCAACTCATATCTGGTGTAACAGTAGTGTACATTTAAAAAAAACAAAAACACTTTTTTGACTGTGTTAAATAATAGCTGTCAGTTTTCTTCACACGTGTGCGTTTCAGGGCCTGCCTGCCAGGGCACAGTGTCACCCCAGTGCAACTCATATCTGGTGTAACAGTAGTGTACATTTAAAAAACAAACAAACACTTTTTTGACTGTGTTAAATAATAGCTTTCAGTTTCCTTCACACGTGTGCGTTTCAGGGCCTGCCTGCCAGGGCACAGTGTCACCCCAGTGCAACTCATATCTGGTGTAACAGTAGTGTAGATTTAAAAAAAAACAACACTTTTTTGACTGTGTTAAATAATAGCAGTCAGTTTCCTTCACACGTGTGCGTTTCAGTGCCTGCCAGGGCACAGTGTCACACCAGTGCAACTCATATCTGGTGTAACAGTAGTGTGCATTTAAAAAAAATACAATTTTGACTGTAATAGATTGAATAGCAGTTAGTTGTCTGCAAGCGTGTGTGTCAGGCCTACAGCGTCTACTCTGCCAACTTCTGCCAGTGCACAGTGCTACTCATATCTGTTGTCACAGTAGCTTGCACGCATAGTACCACCAATCAAAAAAAAAAATGACAGGCAGAGGCAGGCCACCCTGCAGGGGCCGTCGTGTTCGTGGTGCTGTGGTTCCCTTTGGCCCTAGAATAATGCCCAGTGTTCAGAGGCCACGTACCCCGAACTTGAACATTTCTGAGGACATAGTTGACTGGCTAACACAGGACACCCAATCTTCTACAGCTTCCGCTTGGAACCTTGACGCACCATCCTCCTCCAGCTTAGCTTCGGGCACCTCTCAAGTTACCACTCGCCCGCCTGCCGCCACCACCAACACTAGCACCACAGCCGCTTCACTTGATCTGTCAGAGGAGTTATTTACACATCAGTTGGAGGAAATGAGTGATGCGCAACCATTATTGCCAGAGGATGTAGATAACAGGGATATGTCTAAGTCAGGCAGCATTACACACATGGACGTACGGTGTGATGATGATGATGTTGTACCCGCTGCGGGAGTTTGGTCTGTCACTGTGAAGCGGGCGTAACCCTTACACTACCTGATCGATACATCATACCTGATGTTTTAAAGCACGTTATTCCAAACAATTTAGGAATGTTAGGTGATTTATGCCCTTTATGGCTTAAAACCAGACTCTGCATCAACTATGGGAGTTTTGCCATGGATCCCCCTCCGGCATGTTAGTCCCCTTGAAACAACTTTTCCATCACTATTGTGGCCAGAAAGAGTCCCTGTGGGTTTTAAAATTCGCCTGCCCATTAAAGTCAATGGCGGTTCGCCCGGTTCGCGAACTTTTGGGGAAGTTTGCGTTTGCTGTTCGCGAATCCAAATTTTTAGGTTTGCGACATCACTATTGAACAACTTTAATGGATATCTAGTAGTTCTGATTGTCCATCCGACTGATTGTATTCCCCAGTATCGTACTGCCCAGTCTTCCAATAATCTCTAGTCGGTTTTCCGACCGTGCATACAATTCTCGGTGCACTCCAACACCGGACTACTTACCTAGCTAAGTTATAATACTACATAGACATTTCCGTATTAAGGGGTAATAATATTAATGTCACATGATCTATACGACATCACTATGCCGGCCGTGGTTGCTAGCCGTTACTGATTAAGGGTAAAAATCTGTTGCAGTTGTTATATTAATTGATCCTATTACTACAGTCAGTCACCATATACGTGACTCTCCTGAGTTTAATTATGGTAATCCTGGACCCACTGCCTAAGTAGGCTTACGGCATTTTGTACCATCATTTTTTCCCAAAGCGGGGGTTCTATTCTTGTTCTTCCTGGTCAATGTGTTAATGCTTTTACGTCAATATTACAATTCTGGTAATTGATGCACTTTTGTCGCCTAATATACATAGGCCACTTTGATAGTGAGATTATTTTGAATTTAATCAAATTGGGTATACTAACTACACCATTGGGAAGTTCTCACACATTTATATGCCTATGGTAATATTAGTAATATAGCCTACTCAGACACAATATCATATTTGATATGCTATGGTACTCATCTCTTACCATGGGACATAACTAGATAATGCTACATCCATTAGTAGGCGTGGTTCCCTTACCCTGGTAACCCAGTGATTTGGTATTCGCAGACAGTTTATCTAAACTATTGTGAATATGTCAGTGCTATCTTCCATGCACGTGTATGGCTAGTGATCATTTCTTCACCTTGGTAGTTGACAGTAGACAACAATGTGATTTAGGAGTACAGGTGGCAATGCCCTTGTATTTTTATGTTACCATTTCTTTTATTACCTAATATTAATAAAAGTTTAGTTTCAACCCCTTCATTCTGGATGTTTATAATGTTATATTTCCCCTCTGATTATACTTCACTTTTGTGTTGTTGAGTGCTACACATGTACACACTTCCCAGTAGCCCACTGGTTCTTTGTGCTTCTCCTTTATTTCCTGTTGTTTTAAGTATCCAATGGCTAAAAATCCATCAACCTACTATTGATTGGAAAACTCTTCAGCTCAGTTTGAATTCTTCCTACTGTTTACAGACCTGCTATCATCAACAAAGTCTACTAAACACTATTGAAAATGACATAATTCTTCCAACTGAATATTTGGATTTTACAGATGTTTTCAGCAAGGAGGCAGAAAATTTGCCTCCACATCACATATACGACTGTCCCATTGAATTGCATCCTGGAGCTACCATACCATATGGTCATCTATACCAACTGAGCCAACCCGAAGAGAACATCTCAAGGAATACCTCCAGGAGAATATATGCAAGGGTTTCATAAGACCCTCCACTTCTCCTGCTGGAGCAGGCCTCTTTTTTATAAAAAACAAAGACTCATCACTTAGGCCTATCATAGACTACCAAGAGTTGAATAAGAGGACTATTAAAAATAGATACCCGTTACCCCTTATTTCAGAGCTTATTGAAATCTTATATCAGGCATGTATTTTTACCAAATTAGACCTGCGGGGAGCGTACAACTTAGTCTGCATTAGAGAGGGAGATGAATGGCTAACTGCCTTCAGAACAAGATACAGTTTATATGAGTACCTAGTTATGCCATTCGTGCTATGCAACACCCCTGCCACCTTCCAACATTTTATTAATGATGTTTTCCGAGACCTTCTAGACATCTGCATGGTGATATACCTTGATGATATCCTTATATACTCTAACACCTTAGAAGATCACATTAAACATGTTAGATGGGTTTTATGGAGGCTCAGAATTCATCAGCTACACGCCAAAGCTGAGAAATGTGTTTTCCATTCCAACGATATATCCTTTTTGGGGTATCACATAAGTCCTAACGGAATCCAGGTGGAAGACAATAAGGTAGAAACAGTGAGAGATTGGCCAATACCCACAAATAAGAAGGACCTCCAAAAGTTTTTAGGGTTCTCTAATTACTACAGAAAATTCATAAAAAACTTTTCTAACATCTCAAAACCTTTAACCCAACTAACAAGTTCACCAAACCTTTTATCTGGAATTCAGCAGCTACAACAGCTTTTAATATACTCAAACAGAAATTTACCACAGCTCCCATACTCCTGACCCCAATTTATATTGGAAGTCGACTCTTCTGATTGCGCTCTTGGAGCAGTGCTTTCACAACGCTGATCATCAACTGAACCTATTCATCCAGTGGCATTCTATTCCAAGATCATGAGTCCTGCAGAGATGAACTATCCCATTGGGGAGAAGGAACTGCTCGCTATAAAAAGAGCATTTGAACATTGGAGACATCTACTAGAGGGCACATCCTTACCCATTATTGTATATACAGACCATACAAATTTGCAATATCTCCAAACAAACACAACATTATCATCCAGAAAGGTCTGCTGGAGCTGATATTTTACAAGATTCAACTTCCACATTATTTACAGACCAGCCTCAAAAAACGGTAAAGCAGACGCTTTATCCAGGAAAGAAGTAAGACCTGCCTGTACCCCTACAACCACAGAGATTATTCATTCTGGTCAATTCATTGGAATTGTAATCTCAACATACTTACAAAAGATATTACAACAATCCATAAAAAATAGATCATGATATACCACACCACCAGTTAGAAGAAAATTCTGATGGATTCCTCTACCATGATGAAAAGATTTATGTACCTACAAATGTACGTCCAGAGATTCTAAGAATATACCATAAAACTCCCTTAGCCGGACATCCTGGTATTCAAAGAACCTATGAAAAGATATCAAGACAATTCTGGTGGCCAGCTATGAAACCAACAATTGTTGAGTACATCTCTTAATGCACCATTTGCGCTACTTCCAAACCAGAAAGAAGACCACCCTATGGACTACTTCTTCCATTACAAATACCTAATAAACCCTGGAAACACATAGGCATGGATTTCATTGTGGAGTTACCCACTTCACAAAAACAAAACACTATTCTGGTAGTCATTTGTTTGTTGACCAAGATGGTACATTTGATCCCATATCATAAATTGCCCACTTCCACTGAAACAGCTCAATTATTCATAAAACATATCATAAAACGTCATGGTGTGCCCCCCATTCTCACGACTGATAGAGGTACCCAATTCACCTCCCGTTTTTGGAAGCAGTTATGTCAAAAGTTTCAGATGGACCACAGATTTTCAACTTCATTCCACCCTCAAACCAATGGCCAAACTGAGAGGTTAAAACAATGGCTCGAACAATACCCTACCTGCTATTGTTCCTACTAACAAGGTGATTGGGTACAGTACTTACCTATGGCAGAATTCACATTTAACAATACCCTTAATGCCTCAACTAAAATGACACCTTTTTATGCGAATTATGGTTATCATCCATCCTTCTTGCTTACTTCTAACGCAGTCACCAGTTCACTGATAGCGGATGAGATGTCTAATTCCATGTTAGAGATATTCAATACTCTCCAGAACAACATAGGCACAGAATGCTCAGAAGAAGTATTATGACTTCCGAAGGAGATCACCTCCTTCTTATCGTGTTGGTGATCTAGTGTGGTTGTCCTCAAAAAATCTCAAACTACAGATACCCAGCAAAAAATTGGCCAGCTTGTTCATCGGATCCTTCCCTATAACCCGACTGGTTAATGTGAATGCTGTTACCCTTCAGCTGCCTTCAACACTGAAGATACATCCGACTTTCCATGTTTCATTGTTGAAACCATATAGACCTATGAGGAATACTGATACAGTTTTACCACCCACTCCTTCTCGCCTTGATCCTGATGAATATATAGTTGAGACTTTGCTGGATTCCAGGTTCCATAGGGGAGAATTGCAGTACCTTGTTCGATGGAAGGGATACCCACTGGAGGAAGATACTTGGGAACCATCTTCCAACTTCAAGGCTCCTAGATTGATCTCGTTATACCATCAACGTTTTCCTGATCGACCTCGGCCGAAAGCTGTGGGACAGATTCCTTGAAGGGGTGGTCATGTTAGGAACCTCCTCCACTTACCTGGCCCTTCCCTTTCTGCCTATTTAATCTGGACACACCTTTGCATAGGTGCTTAGTATTGTTGTTAGTAAGCTACCTGACACTCACTTCAAGCTGAGCTCTGAACAACCTTTTGGATTACAGGAATCCCCCTGTATATCAACAAAAGAACACCATACCCACAGTGAAGCATGGTGGTGTCAGCATCATGCTTTGGGGCTGTTTTTCTTCAGCTGGAACTGGGGCCTTAGTCAAGGTAGAGGGAATAATGAACAGTTCCAAATACCAGACAATATTGGCACAAAACCTTCAGGCTTCTGCTAGAAAGCTGAACATGAAGAGGAACTTCATCTTTCAGCATGACAATGACCCAAAGCATACATCCAAATCAACAAAGGAATGGCTTCACCAGAAGAAGATTAAAGTTTTGGGATGGCCCAGCCAGAGCCCAGACCTGAATCCAATTCAAAATCTGTGGGGTGATCTGAAGAGGGCTGTGCACAGGAGATGCCCTCACATTCTGACAGATTTGGAGTGTTTTTGCAAAGAAGAGTGGGCAAATCTTGCCAAGTCAAGATGTACCATGCTGAAAAACTCATACCCAAAAAGACTGAGTGCTGTAATAAAATCAAAAGGTGCTTCAATAAAGTATTAGTTTAAGGGTGTTCACACTTATGCAACCATATTATTTTATTTTTTTATTTTTATTTCCCTTTACCTAAAAGATTTCAGTTTGTTTTTCAATTGAGTTGTACAGTTTATAGGTCACATTAAAGGTGGAAAAAGTTCTGAAATGATTTATCTTTGTCTCATTTTTTTACATCACAGAAACCTGACATTTTAACAGGGGTGTGTAGACTTTTTATATCCACTGTATATATATATATATTTATATATATATATATATATATATATATATATATATATATGTATATATATATATATATATATATATATATATATATATATATATAAATAAAACTGCCGGGCACAGGAGACATCCAGCTTAAATTTAACGGGCCTTGAGGTCACTTGATTTGAGAACCATTGATCTAGACAACTCTTTGATAGACTAAAAGAGAGAGGGTACTCCAAAAGGGTTATGAAACAAGCTAAGTCCACTGCTGACAGATTAAAGTGATGGTAAACTTCAACGATCTTCTCAATGCGGGCGGAGGATCAACGGTCTGCTTTCTATAAAGTAGAAAACTTCCACAGCAGTGGAAAAATCACATGTTGGAAGAGACAACATGTTGTGTAATGTTGGGCTACTAGGCTGACTCTATCTACTGCTGTGATATAGGCTGATTTACTGTGAATACTCACAGTTCTTTTAATGCATACCTAATAAAGCATATATTTTATTCTCTACTACTCTCGGTCCATTTCATGCTGGATTTTTCCACCGCTGTGTAAGTTTTCTACTAGTGAAATTGTTTGGCGGTTTGTCCCGGCACTCTCCGCCTCCAGCAGCAGGCAAACATTCCCCCCACAGAATAAACACCAAAGGATCAACGCGTTCGGAGGGCTAATCCCCTGCACTTGTGACTCACAAGCTTTCTCGCAGCCGGTACTTACCGAGGAAGGATTACTCAGCCCCTGCACTATAAGAAGAAAGGTGAGTGAATGTTTTGCCTTCAAGTATATTGGATTTCCATACATTATTACAGACTGTCTCAATAAACATATACCTTGTGGGACATTTCTATATCAACATAATAAGGTCGGAAGTGATATACAAGGTGCACAGCTGTTACTAAAATATTTATTTATATACATATGAACATACCTGTATAACCTTTGAAGATACATCACACCTTGACTCATAGGAAATTTTCCAATATACTGATTAACCCCTTGTGATTTGCAAGAGACTTTGATGCAAGCATAAGGACATTGTTCAGTTTTTTTCATGCTTTCTATAAAGCAAAGGTAAGTATTTTAAAAAAGAAGCTTCACTGGAAAATGTAATGAATGAAAGTGCCCCTGTTTTTTGTTTTTACACTTTTTATTGAGGTCAGTATTTTATTGTTTTTCACATTCAATATATAGTACAGGCATTGTAGCAAATATTAACATCATATCTAATTATCCGAATTGTACATAAAGGTATTACAGTCCTCATATTTCTTCCCCTTTTCCTTGGCGGGGTGGGTCACTTTTGGACCAGTGAAATTGTGTTGATCTGTATCCAGGTGTAAAGAAAGAACAAAGTAAACTGAACATAAAGAATTGCATCTTAGAAAATAATGGCTTTGTGATGATGGGATTAAGGGATAAAGATGCAAAAGGCCATAACTGGAAGCCTCAATGCGATATACAATAGTACAGTACAATATTATTAGAAGTAACACAGTTACATTATCAAGTTGGACTTATATAAGTGCTTCAATTAACATGGCAATATAACAGAAAGATTTAGTGTTCGTAGTATGTACCTACTAAAGTTAAAATTAAAATGGGGGAGTTAGGTGTGTTATATTAAAAGGTGCATGAACTTTTACCATATCATGTGTCATAATAACAGAGCCCCCTAGTGGTCAATAATAAAAAATTAGCTATAAGGGTAAATAGGCTCATGGGAGTTATCTTTTTGAAATTGATATATAAAGGAGATTTATTGCAGCACAATAAGTAACGCCAGTACCCAGTTGGTTGGCGCCAGGATATATTACATATTTAATAAGCGGTTAAGATCCTATGAGATGTAATTTGCCACCTGTGATAGTTAACAGCGTTTGGCACTCGACCACTACCTTGGCCTTAGGCAGCTAAACCGGTGCCTGTAGATTGTTAAACTCTGGAGGCTACCATCATGTTAGAGCTTGTTATAAGTAGTTAAGGTTTAGAGTGAAAACTAGTATTTATCGCTCAGATAGTATAGATAGGCTTTGGGAATCTCCTATATGGATAAATATCACATGTCATTGGTATCTACAGCTTTATGATTATCAGATCCTGCATCTCCTTGGTATTTTGTAGGAATTTTATATTACATGGCATGTGGGGTATGGGATTAAGTAGTATTGAGTGTCTTATAAAGGGAGATGACCATATGAAAATGAAGATATGTACATATAAACGTGTGAACAGTGAAATCAATACACTTTAGCTATTCGAGCAGTGCTTTCCAAACTGTGTGTCGTGACACATTAGTGTGTCGGCAGCAGTGTAATAGGTGTGTCCCAGCTTCAGCATACATTTTTTGAATTTAAAAAAAATAATATATATTTTTTTGGTTTCCCACTTTCCGCCTGCCTGCTTGCTATGCATATCACGTAGTTGACACGTGATTGATAACTAGTGGGTCAGAGATCATCTTAACCTATTGGTGCAGCTCAGCGGGAACTGAAACTATTCCCATTGGCGGCACATTGGCTTCTGACTGCACTTGTAGTCTCCTCAATCGTGGGCAGTAGTCAGTCGGACTTGCAGAGCTCTGAGGGCAGCAGCTTAAACACTGAGCTGAAGTCAGAAGTCAAAGTTTTTTTTTGCAGCTAGCCCCCAGTAGTGCATTGCTGCTCCTGATATATGGATAGGAAGTGGAAGCTTAAAAATGCTTGATGATGAAATGTGAGTGTCTTTATCTAATATTACACCAAATATTCAGAAACTGTGTTCATCCCATCAACCTCATACATCCCATTAAAATGGTAAGTATTTATTGGTGATATTAAACTTTTTTTTTTTAATTCTTTCACATACGTACTGTTACTTGTAAATACATTTCGCTATTATATAATGTATGTATGTGTCCGTATCTCTTAAAACAAGTTAGTTTAATCTCCTGTTTGCTAGTACAACTGAATAACTATGTCGCAAAATGATGTAAGTCTAAAAAGTGTGTCACCAACATGAAAAGTTTGGAAAGCTCTGTATTAGAGGATATGTTTCTAACAAATGTTTTGCAGGCTTTGCTGGCATATCAACATGATTCAAGCCTCTGCTAGTACAAGGTCAGGTCTGCTATAATGGTAGCTGTAAGAGTACATCTCAGCTATCCCGTGCTTGTTAGAGTATGCTGGATGAGGAAGTACGTTATGGTACCATAAGGCACCCCTGTTAACAGTCAGGTAGTTCAAAGTTCCTCCAGTCCGGTTAAAGGAATGATCTTCATAATCTAACTACAGATGTGGTGTCTGAGAGTAATCCTGTATGAGGTGACGATACACAAATCTTAAATTCTGGGTCATGGCAGACATGTTATCGGTATGGGAGGTTGTGGGGTTGTCAGCCATTGTGATAGAAATTAAAGCAATATTGTCCAGCTTGCGCAGCATGTCTGGCTCCCCTATTTGTGCTGATGTTTCATCTCGCAAATTAGACAGCGGGTTTCGTGAGTCCACGAGGGACGCGTAGTAATTTTGCATCGAGTGCAGCTCAGCAAAGCCTCCTCCACTCAACACAAGATGTTCAGGAGTCTTCACCATTTTGTGATCGGTGATCCTCTTCATGTCTGCATCGATGGTTCTTAGGCTCCGTGAATGCGACTGTAGAGCTATGGTTCCGGACTCAGCCTGTGGAGCCGGTATAGTGCCAGGAGCAGGGTTCATGGAGTGCAATCTCTTCTGTTGAGTAGGTAATCCAACTGTGTATGGAGATGTATCTCCAATCCATAGAAAAAGTTAGTTCTGTTGGTCTGTAGATTACATCTGATGTTGTGTGTTTTCTGGTAAAAAAGCATATTAGGTTATCGTAAGGAGCTCTTTCCATCATGAGATGCATCAGGACCTCTATTCTTGTGAGTTTGTGATGATCTTGTAAGCTGTGGTCTCCGGTAGAAGCGATTATTCGTTGAATTTGGATTTGCTCATAAGGTAATGAGGTATAATTTGTAGAGTACTGCATTGCAACGTTATGGCAAAATACCCCGGGGATTCCGAGGGGAAGCGCTGCCTATCGTGAGCTGCCGCTCTAGGCCTCTGTTGTCCGATTCTGGGCTCTAATGTTAATAATACAGCTCAAACGGTTGAATTAAGCTTCCCACAGTTGAAAGCAGTAGTATATTGTACAATTTGGTGTGTTCTGCTGTAAGATTACTCTGATAATCGGTGGATTTTCAGTGTCTTCATCAGAGCTCAAGAAGATGCGACCGTTCAGGATCGCTGTTCGGACACTCCCCCTTTAAGAGTATTTTTTAAAAACCAGACACTTATTCATTAAACTTTACATTCACTTTAATTAATTTTTGGGAATGTGTTTCTATTACATGTGGGTAATATTTTGTTGCCTTCAAAACACTGTATATTCATTAGCTTTGACATTTGCTTTTATGTTCTCTTATACATGTATCTCCATTCTGAATAACTGATCTCATCACCCCTCTTTTACACATGGTGTATTTACCTGGTTTTTATAGGTAATGTAGGAATATACTACGACTACGACGTGCAGCTGAAACTCGTCAGGACCCGTCCACTGTGTTGGCATCTTTGTGGTGAATCCCTATGAAGTGACGTGGCGTGCCAAATAAAAAATTTGCCAAATAAAGAATAACTTAAAATTCTTCTAATGGTGGTGGCTGATCGTTTGTTTTAGGTTCCTATTCTGTCTGTACATAGCGTGTTGACACCGCTTGCTCATCATTGGAGCCTGGATGTCATGTGATCTTGGGAGGTTGTGACTAACGATTAGCAGCCAGAAGATGTGGATTGCGACCACAATAACAGTACTTAAGGAACCGATTGGTGTCATGAGATGCAGGACACAGCATAGAAGATACAACGCTATTTTATTGCAAAGCATAGAAGTATACAGCTTGTACAATACAATCTAACTTGGTAATTGTGACATAGACAATAGCGGCCCTAAACCACGCCCCCATCCGGTGATGTCACTTCCCACTCTCATCACATCTTCCCCCTTTTCAAAGGACAATGCATACATTTTTTTTTTTAATACATCAAATAACACGGTATACAAGAAGCATACAAAAATAGTTTTGTTTGGTATACAACAAATAACAAGTTAAAGAGAATATATATATATATATATATAAACAACATGAAATACAATCCTGACTTGAACATCGGGGTAGACTACCCTAGTTCACATTGACCATGGGATTATTCTGCCCATACTTCCGGTCAATGCTCTAACTAGTGCTAATCCCGATATCGTCTGAAAGTTTCACCACCCTTCCACTTTACATGAACTGTCATCTGATACAGAAGAAGGTGATTGAGAGTATGCTGGAAGCAGAGAAGTATCCCCGCTGTGATCTTGCTGAGGGGAAGGAACTCCTCTTAAAACAGGGGATCCCACCGGCAGTGGTACTGAGGCATCCAGTCCCAAACTCTCAGGTACTGGCTAAAGGTGTCTTTGATTTCGACGTGTGACTGTCCCTCCATCAGTAAGGACTACATAAGACCTTGGTTCTGGAGAGCGTCCAATTACCGTGGCAGGCGTCTTCCATTTCTTCTCATCATCCAGTTTAACTCTGACACTTTGCCCCACATTCAGCTCCTGCAAGGGCCTCACAAAGTGTTTCCTGTCGTAGAAGAATCAATAGCCCCTTTTAGCCTATTCATTCCTCTTAAGGACCTTGTCCTGAGGAACACAGCTAGTTGGCTGGAAGACACCCACAGAGGGTAAAGTGGTGCGAATCTGACGTCCTAGCATCAGCTGTGCTGAGCTATAACCAATGGCTTGAATGGGAGTCACCCTATAGGCCAAGAGGGCTAGGTATGGCTCAGATTGCTTCACAATGAACTTTGTTGTTTGAACTGCCCTTTCAGCCATTCCATTGGCCTGCTGGTAATGTGGACTTGACCTAGAATGGACGAAATCATATTAACTGCTGAAAGAACTGAACTCCGTGGAAGCAAACTGCATTCCGTTAACACTCACTAACTCCATTGGTATGCCCCACCGGGCGAACAAGCTCTTGAGACGAGTGATAACGGCTTGACTGATGTCATTCAAGGGTGCAATCTCCAAATACCTGGAATAGTAGTCAATCACAACTAGGTACTTTTTCCACGTGCAGTTCGCACAAATCAGCACCTATTTTCTGCCACAGGCCTGTAGGCAGCGGAGTAGAAATCAAGGGCTCCCTTCTCTGAGTAGGCCGGTGTTCCTGGAAAAAGGCACATTTTGACACATGGCTTGCGATATCAGAACGACATCCAAGCTGCCCGGCTCACGGGCCAACCTTCTTTTATGTACTTAATAACTTCTTGAAAGTCAGTATCTAAATATGTCTCCTTTCTTATTTGCTCTAGCTTCCCTGATGAAATGGATTTGGAGAACTGAATCTACATACACTTTAACATCTCATTCAGCAGCAGCCAGCAGGAGCCTGGAAAGTGTATCTGCCACTACCAGTTGTTTGCCTGGCACATGCACTGCCTGAACGTTGAACCTGAGCAGCCTCATCAGAAGTCTCTGGCATTTTAGGGGCGTTTTGTCAATATCATAGGAGTTGATTAGAGGGACTAGCGGTTTATGGTCAGTCTCCAGACTAAAGTTCTCTAAACCCACTAGGTAACGCTGGAAGCGCTCACAGGCCCAAACTGCAGCCAGGCACTCTTTCTCAATTTGGGCGTATTTCGACTCAGCAGCCGTCAGTGTATGGGAACAGTAGGCGATGGGCTGTAGTTTGTTCTCATTCAACTGCAGGAGGGTGGCCACTAACCCATAACTGCTCGCATCAGCACTAACCACAGTCTTTTTAGAAGGGTCGTAGAACCCCAACACTGGGGCAGACCCCAGCAGGGACTTGACCTGCACAAAAGATTCTCCCTGTGAAGGTCCCCAGACCCAGGCAACATCTTCCTTTAGCAACTCTGTGATAGGGTTTAGTATTGTGGATAAATCTGGAAGGAACCTGTCCACATAATTTACAAGGCCCAATATTTGTCTCAGCTCATGTACATCAGAAGGTCTTTTCATCTGTTCAATAGCAAGGATTTTATCAGGGTCCAACTTGATGCCATCCCCATTGATAATATGCCCAAAGTAACATAACTTAGCCTTCCTAAAATGGCATTTCTCCTTATTTAATTTCAGCCCGGACTCTCTAATGGTCTGCAGCACACAGCTCAATCACTGATCATGTTCTTCCAGTGTAGACCCATACACCAAAATGTCATCCATGACAACTGCTGTGCCCGTGTGGTCCCTTAGGAGAGAACTCATCTCTCTTTGAAAGATTTCAGGAGCAGAGGATATCCCAAAGGGAAGTCTGCAGAAGCAAAACCGACCTACCGGTGTAATGAAGGTAGTCAGTTTGCGCTACTTTGGATCTAGAGGTATCTGTCAGAAGCCGCTGGAAGCATCCAGTGTAGAGAAAAACTTTGCCCCAGCCAATTTCTGAGCTATGTCTTCAAGTGACGGCAGCACATATCTCTCTCTCTTTACCGCCTCATTCAGTCTTTTCAAGTCTACGCAGATGTGTACCTTCCCGTTTTTCTTTGCAACAGGCACAATGAGGGCACACCAGTCAGTTGCTTCAACAACCTCTTCAATAACTCCCATATTCTTTATACGCAGAAGTGCCTTCTCCACTTGAGGCATGAGCGGGAATGGAATTCTACGAGGAGTGGTAATGCTGTATGGGACTGTGTCACCTTTAAAGGGACATGAAACTCAAACATTTTCTTTCATGATTCAGATAGAGAATACAATTTTAAAATGTATTTTCTATTATTTAATTTGCTTCCTTCTCTTGTTATTCTTTGATGAAAGGTTTATCTAGACAAACTCAGGAGCAGCAGAAAACCTAGGTCCTAGCTGTTGATTGGTGGCTGCATATATATATTGATTGTGATTGGCTCACCCATGTGTTCAGTTAGAAACCAGTAGTGCATAGCTGCTCCTTCAACAAATGATATCAAGAGAATGAAACAGATTAGATAATAGAAGTAAATTAGAAAGTTGTTTAAAATTGTATTCTCTATCTGAATCATGAAATTCAGTAGGCCCAATTCACCAAACAAGTCTTCTGAAATCTCATTCACTCTGGCGACCAGGCCCAAACCACAGGCTGCTTTTCTGCTCAATAGGTTAATCACATGTACCCACATGGTGAATTTCCTCTGCTTGTACTCACAGCTGGCAAGAAATTTCCCCGCACAATCGATGCGGCCACCAGGACTATGAACTTTTGTTGTAACTTTCGCCAGCTGAGGCTGTCGAGGCAGTTATATAAATGCTGCAAGGGACATAACAGTGAAGTCTGCTCCTTTGTCAATCTTAAAGGCAACTTTGGCTCCCATTACAGTGAGTAACCCGCCAATCTTCATCTGAACCAGACCGTTCAACAACAGACCCTACAAAGGTCACTTCTTGACCCTCCTAGTCACTATCCACCTGCATCTGCTTAATGTATTAAATTTTACATGTCACTTCAAAATGGCCCATTCGGTTACATTTTCTACATCTTTTGTCTTTAGCAGGGCATACGACACTCTGATCATGGGTACGGTTACACCACGTGCAGCGAGCATGCTGCGCCCATCCGCTTCTGGGCCTATCTGTTGCCCTTGGTCTACCGCTCACACTGTGCCTTTCACTCTCCGTTCACTCTGGCAGGCCATCCTAATAGCCCCATCCAATGTTAAATCAGCCTCCAACTGTAGCTTCAGTGAGACTTCAGCATCTGCAATTCCTATGACTATTCTGTCTCTGATTTGCTCCTCTTTAGCAACACCAAACTCACAGAATTCAGCTAGCTCATACAGGCTGTGCAAAAAAGAATCCACAGATTCTCCCACACGCTGAGCACGTTTGTCAAAACAAGCCCTCTCATGAATCACATTTCTTTTGGGCACAAAGTGAGCACTGAGTTTGTTCATAACTATTTCAAAGTCAAATTCTTCCCCTTCTCGGAAAGTAAAGGCATTGAACACTGGCTCCACATCTTTCCCCATAAAGTATAAAAGAGAATTAACTTGTACTTCACTACTCTCCTTGTCCAGCTTGGAAGCAATCCTGAAGCGTTGAAACCGCTGACGCCATGTGGGCCAAGCTGCAGGCTGAGAGAAATCAAAATGCTCAGGTGGGGTAAACTTCGACATTGTCATTAATCAGGAAACAGAAGCGCAGGCAAGTACTTCTGACACCATGTCATGAGATGCAGGACACAGCATAGAAGGTACAACGCTATTGTATTGCAGAGCATAGAAGTATACAGCTTGTACAACACATCTAACTTGGTAACTGCGCTATAGACAATAATGGCCCTAAACCACGCCCACATCCAGTGACGTCACTTCCCACTCTCATCACAATTGGATTAATAGTCTATGGGAGCGACTCCTGTCAAGTAAATTGAGTTGTTAAATACTTGTTTATAAATACTGAGTATCCTGTGGCAGTACGCTTTGGTGCACTATTAAACTCTGGAATTGGCACAGTGTTTTGTCCGCACTGAACTGTGTGTGGTTATCTTATTGCAGAAGCTCCCAGGAGTGCATTGGTGCTCCTTCAACAAAGGATGACAAAAGAATGAATCACATTTTATAATAGATTATAGAAGTAAACTGGAAAGTTGTTTTGCGTTAGCCTTAAAAATCAGCATTAAGAGGTCCTAACGCAGCTTTTTAATGCCCGCTGGTATTACGAGTCTTGCAGGTATAGGTGTACCGCTCACTTTTTTGGCCAGACTCGGAAATACTGCAAATCCACTTACATCAATTGCATATCCTATATTTTCAATGGGACTTGCATAGCGCCGGTATTACGAGTCTTCCAAAAAGTGAGCGGTAAACCCTCTCCTGTCAAGACTGGTACCGCATTTTAAAGTCAGTAGTTAAGAGTATTACACTACAACGCCGTAGCATAAAACTCTTAACTAAAGTGCTAAAAAATACACTAACACCCATAAACTACCTATTAACCCCTAAACCGAGGCCCCCCACATCGCAAACACTAAAATAAATATTTTAACCCCTAATCTGCCGCACTCCCGCATCGCAAACACTAGTTAAATATTATTAACCCCTAATCTGCCGTCCCTAACATCGCCGACACCTACCTATATTTATTAACCCCTAATCTGCCGCCCCCAAAGTCGCTGCCACTATATTAAATGTATTAACCCCTAAACCTAAGTCTAACCCTAACCCCCCCTAACTTAAATATAATTACAATAAATCGAAATAAAATTACTACAATTACCTAAATAATTCCTATTTAAAACTAAATACTTACCTATAAAATAAACCCTAAACTAGCTACAATATAACTAATAGTTACATTGTAGCTAGCTTAGGGTTTATTTTTTATTTTACCAGCAACTTTGTATTTATTTTAACTAGGTACAATAGTTATTAAATAGTTATTAACTATTTAATAACTACCTAGTTAAAATAAAGACAAATTTACCTGTAAAATAAAACCTAACCTAAGTTACAATTACACCTAACACTACACTATAATTAAATAAATTAACTAAATTAAATACAATTAAATACAATTAAATAAAATTATCTAAAGTACAAACCCCCCCACTAAATTACAGAAAATAATAAAATAATTACAAGATTTTTAAACTAATTACATCTACTCTAATCCCCCTAACAAAATAAAAAAGCCCCCCAAAATAAAAAAGCCCTACCCTACACTAAATTACAAATAGCCCTTAAAAGGGCCTTTTGCAGGGCATTGTCCCAAAGTAATCAGCTCTTTTACCTGTAAAAAAAAAAGTACACCTCTCTCTTGGGACTCAGGAATAATAGAGGAAAAGAAAGTCAATATAATTTTAAATGAAAGAGTATATTAAACTAGCCTCATGGAATGTGGGGGATTTACCTCTCCTCAGAAAAGGAAGAAAGTACTAGCACAAATGAAAAGACATAAAATAGATATAGCCTGTATTCAGGAGACCCATTTAAAAGAACCTGAATTAATTAAACTCAAAACTGGTTGGGTTGGCAATGTATTAGGCACCCCTTGTACCGGCAGGAAAAAGGGAGTGGCTTTTTTATTCAGTAACAATATTGATTATGAAATTAAGGGAATTGAAATGGACAGAGAGGAAAGGTACTTAATTATACAGTTGATAGTAGAAGGAATCCCAATAATTTTATGTAATATGCATGGCCCCAGTAAGATAGATAAAAATTTTTGGGAAACCTTACAAATTAAACTGCTCCCTTTCTTCAATTGCAATTTAATTGTGGCAGGAGATTTCAACCTGACAGACTTCCCTACTCTTGATAGACTCAAACCTTCCTTGAACAAAGATAATAAACAGCAGTCTAAATTGTTTAAGAATTTAAAAAAATTGCTTAATTTAAAAGATATTTTAAATCCTGATTTAAAGAAATTTACATGTGAATCTTATACTCACCAAACGATGTCACGTATAGACTTTTTCCTGATAAGTGAAAAATTGATGACTTTTGATATCCATACAGACATACAAGAAATTGTAATTTCAGACCACGCTATTATTAATTTAAATATTAAATTGAAAACCCCACAAGAAAGGAATTTCAATAGATTCTTTTTTCCAAGATATCTTGCTGCAAATGTACAATTCAAAACATGGCTTAAAATAAAATGGATATAATTTATTCATATTAATTCCACACCAGAGATTAACCCGGAAACATTATGGGAAAGTTTTAAAACAGTTATAAGGGGGGAAATTAAATCCTACTTGGTCAGGCAAAAACGTAAATATACCACCAGAGATATAGAATTGTCTAATTATCTTCGAAACTCGTATAATTCTTATATAAGCGACCCATCAAAAAAATTATGGGAAGTATATCAGAAAGCGAAAAAAACAAGAGAAATCTTCTTAGCTCAAAGAGTGGCACAAGAAGACCTTAAATCAAGATTCTTTTTTTAGTTTAATCTTTTATTTGTATCAGAATTTCACATTACAACAAAAACATAATTTATGCTTACCTGATAAATTTATTTCTCTTGTAGTGTATCCAGTCCACGGATCATCCATTACTTATGGAATATATTCTCCTTCCCAACAGGAAGTTGCAAGAGTCCACCCACAGCAAAGCTGCTATATAGCTCCTCCCCTAACTGCCATACTCAGTCATTCGACCGAAAACATGCAGAGAAAGGAAAAACCATAGGGTGCAGTGGTGACTGTAGTTCAAATGAAAAAATTACCTGCCTTAAAGTGACAGGGCGGGCCGTGGACTGGATACACTACAAGAGAAATACATTTATCAGGTAAGCATAAATTATGTTTTCTCTTGTTAAGTGTATCCAGTCCACGGATCATCCATTACTTATGGAATACCAATACCAAAGCTAAAGTACACGGATGATGGGAGGGACAAGGCAGGTACTTAAACGGAAGTTACCACTGCCTGTAAGAAACCCTTTCTCCCAAAAATAGCCTCCGAAGAAGCAAGGTATCAAATTTGTTAAATTTGAAAAAGTATGAAGCGCAGACCAAGACTACGTCTTGTAAATCTGTTCAACAGAAGTCACATTTAAAAAAGGCCCAAGTGAAAACCACAGCTCTAGTAGAATGAGCTGTAATCCCTTCAGGAGGCTGCTGTCCAGCAGTCTCATAAACTAAATGAATTATGCTTTTTAACCAAAAAAACAGAGAGAGGCTGCCGAAGTCTTTTGACCTCTCCTCTGTCCATAATAGACAACAAACAAGGTGAACGTTTGATGAAAACTGTAGTAGCTTGTAAGTAAAACTTTAAAGCACAAACCACGTCCAATATTGTGTAATAGACGTTCCTTCTTTGAGGAAGGATTAGGATACAAGCATGGAACAACTATCTCTTGAGTGATGTTCTTGTTAGATACCACCTTAGGAAAAAACCCAGGTTGGTACGCAGGACTACCTTATCCATACGAAGGACCAGATAAGGAGAATCACATTGTAACACAGATAACTTGGAGACTCTACGAGTCGAGGAAATAGCTACCCAAAAAACATAATTTATGCTTACCTGATAAATTCCTTTCTTCTGTTGTGTGATCAGTCCACGGGTCATCATTACTTCTGGGATATAACTCCTCCCCAACAGGAAATGCAAGAGGATTCACCCAGCAGAGCTGCATATAGCTCCTCCCCTCTACGTCAGTCCCAGTCATTCGACCAAGAATCAACGAGAAAGGAGTAACCAAGGGTGAAGTGGTGACTGGAGTATAATTTAAAAGATATTTACCTGCCTTAAAACAGGGCGGGCCGTGGACTGATCACACAACAGAAGAAAGGAATTTATCAGGTAAGCATAAATTATGTTTTCTTCTGTTATGTGTGATCAGTCCACGGGTCATCATTACTTCTGGGATACCAATACCAAAGCAAAAGTACACGGATGACGGGAGGGATAGGCAGGCTCATTATATAGAAGGAACCACTGCCTGAAGAACCTTTCTCCCAAAAATAGCCTCCGAAGAAGCAAAAGTGTCAAATTTGTAAAATTTGGAAAAAGTATGAAGCGAAGACCAAGTTGCAGCCTTGCAAATCTGTTCAACAGAGGCCTCATTCTTAAAGGCCCAAGTGGAAGCCACAGCTCTAGTGGAGTGAGCTGTAATTCTTTCAGGAGGCTGCTGACCAGCAGTCTCATAGGCTAAACGTATTATGCTACGAAGCCAAAAAGAGAGAGAGGTAGCAGAAGCTTTTTGACCTCTCCTCTGTCCAGAATAAACGACAAACAGGGAAGAAGTTTGGCGAAAATCTTTAGTTGCCTGCAAGTAGAACTTGAGGGCACGAACTACATCCAGATTGTGTAGAAGACGTTCCTTCTTTGAAGAAGGATTTGGACACAAGGATGGAACAACAATCTCTTGATTGATATTCCTGTTAGTGACCACCTTAGGTAAGAACCCAGGTTTAGTACGCAGAACTACCTTGTCTGAGTGAAAAATCAGATAAGGAGAATCACAATGTAAGGCTGATAACTCAGAGACTCTTCGAGCCGAGGAAATAGCCATTAAAAACAGAACTTTCCAAGATAACAATTTTATATCAATGGAATGAAGGGGTTCAAATGGAACACCCTGTAAAACGTTAAGAACTAAGTTTAAACTCCATGGCGGAGCAACAGCTTTAAACACAGGCTTGATCCTAGCTAAAGCCTGACAAAAAGCCTGGACGTCTGGATTTTCTGACAGACGCCTGTGTAACAAGATGGACAGAGCTGAAATCTGTCCCTTTAATGAACTAGCTGATAAACCCTTTTCTAACCCTTCTTGTAGAAAAGACAATATCCTAGAGATCCTAACCTTACTCCAGGAGTAATGTTTGGATTCGCACCAGTATAGGTATTTACGCCATATTTTATGGTAAATCTTTCTGGTAACAGGCTTCCTAGCCTGTATCAGGGTGTCAATAACCGACTCAGAAAAACCACGTTTTGATAAAATCAAACGTTCAATTTCCAAGCAGTCAGCTTCAGAGAAGTTAGATTTTGATGTTTGAATGGACCCTGTATCAGAAGGTCCTGTCTTAGAGGTAGAGACCAAGGCGGACAGGAAGACATGTCCACTAGATCTGCATACCAAGTCCTGCGTGGCCATGCAGGCGCTATTAGAATCACTGATGCTCTCTCCTGCTTGATTTTGGCAATCAATCGAGGAAGCAGCGGAAAGGGTGGAAACACATAAGCCATCCCGAAGTTCCAAGGTGCTGTCAAAGCATCTATCAGAACCGCTCCCGGATCCCTGGATCTGGACCCGTAGCGAGGAAGTTTGGCGTTCTGGCGAGACGCCATGAGATCTATCTCTGGTTTGCCCCAACGTCGAAGTATTTGGGCAAAGACCTCCGGATGAAGTTCCCACTCCCCCGGATGAAAAGTCTGGCGACTCAAGAAATCCGCCTCCCAGTTCTCCACTCCCGGGATGTGGATTGCTGACAGGTGGCAAGAGTGAGACTCTGCCCAGCGAATTATCTTTGATACTTCCACCATTGCTAGGGAGCTTCTTGTCCCTCCCTGATGGTTGATGTAAGCTACAGTCGTGATGTTGTCCGACTGAAACCTGATGAACCCCCGAGTTGTTAATTGGGGCCAAGCTAGAAGGGCATTGAGAACTGCCCTCAATTCCAGAATGTTTATTGGAAGGAGACTCTCCTCCTGATTCCATAGTCCCTGAGCCTTCAGAGAATTCCAGACAGCGCCCCAACCTAGTAGGCTGGCGTCTGTTGTTACAATTGTCCAGTCTGGCCTGCTGAATGGCATCCCCCTGGACAGGTGTGGCCGATGAAGCCACCATAGAAGAGAATTTCTGGTCTCTTGATTCAGATTCAGAGTAGGGGACAAATCTGAGTAATCCCCATTCCACTGACTTAGCATGCATAATTGCAGAGGTCTGAGGTGTAGGCGTGCAAAAGGTACTATGTCCATTGCCGCTACCATTAAGCCGATCACCTCCATGCATTGAGCTACTGACGGGTGTTGAATGGAATGAAGGACACGGCATGCATTTTGAAGCTTTGTTAACCTGTCCTCTGTCAGGTAAATCTTCATTTCTACAGAATCTATAAGAGTCCCCAAGAATGGAACTCTTGTGAGAGGAAAAAGAGAACTCTTCTTTTCGTTCACTTTCCATCCATGCGACCTTAGAAATGCCAGAACTAACTCTGTATGAGACTTGGCAGTTTGAAAGCTTGAAGCTTGTATTAGAATGTCGTCTAGGTATGGAGCTACCGAAATCCCTCGCGGTCTTAGTACCGCCAGAAGGGCACCCAGAACCTTTGTGAAGATTCTTGGAGCCGTAGCCAATCCGAATGGAAGAGCTACAAACTGGTAGTGCCTGTCTAAGAAGGCAAACCTTAGATACCGGTGATGATCTTTGTGGATCGGTATGTGAAGGTAAGCATCCTTTAAATCCACTGTGGTCATGTACTGACCCTCTTGGATCATGGGTAAGATTGTCCGAATAGTTTCCATTTTGAACGATGGAACTCTTAGGAATTTGTTTAGAATCTTTAAATCTAAGATTGGCCTGAAAGTTCCCTCTTTTTTGGGAACCACAAACAGGTTTGAGTAGAACCCTTGTCCTTGTTCCGACCGCGGAACCGGATGGATCACTCCCATTATTAACAGATCTTGTACGCAGCGTAGAAACGCTTCTTTCTTTATCTGGTTTATTGACAACCTTGACAGATGAAATCTCCCTCTTGGGGGAGATAATTTGAAGTCTAGAAGGTATCCCTGAGATATGATCTCTAGTGCCCAGGGATCCTGAACATCTCTTGCCCAGGCCTGGGCGAAGAGAGAGAGTCTGCCCCCCACTAGATCCGGTCCCGGATCGGGGGCTCTCGGTTCATGCTGTCTTTGGGGCAGCAGCAGGTTTCCTGGCCTGCTTGCTCTTGTTCCAGGACTGGTTAGGCTTCCAGCCTTGCCTGTAACGAGCAACAGCTCCTTCCTGTTTTGGTGCAGTGGAGGTTGATGCTGCTCCTGTTTTGAAGTTCCGAAAGGGACGAAAATTAGACTGTCTAGCCTTAGCTTTGGCTTTGTCTTGAGGTAGGGCGTGGCCCTTACCTCCTGTAATGTCAGCGATAATCTCTTTCAAACCGGGCCCAAATAAAGACTGCCCCTTGAAAGGTATATTAAGTAATTTGGACTTAGAAGTAACATCGGCTGACCAGGATTTTAGCCACAGCGCCCTACGTGCCTGTATGGCGAATCCTGAGTTCTTAGCCGTAAGTTTGGTTAAATGTACTACGGCCTCCGAAATGAAGGAATTAGCTAGTTTAAGGACTCTAAGCCTGTCCGTAATGTCGTCTAGCGTAGATGAACTAAGGTTCTCTTCAAGCGACTCAATCCAAAATGCTGCCGCAGCCGTAATCGGCGCGATACATGCAAGGGGTTGTAATATAAAACCTTGTTGAACAAACATTTTCTTAAGGTAACCCTCTAATTTTTTATCCATTGGATCTGAGAAAGCACAGCTATCCTCCACCGGGATAGTGGTACGCTTAGCTAAAGTAGAAACTGCTCCCTCCACCTTGGGGACCGTTTGCCATAAGTCCCGAGTGGTGGCGTCTATTGGAAACATCTTTCTAAATATTGGAGGGGGTGAGAACGGCACACCGGGTCTATCCCACTCCTTAGTAACAATTTCAGTTAGTCTCTTAGGTATAGGAAAAACGTCAGTACTCGCCGGTACCGCAAAGTATTTATCCAACCTACACAGTTTCTCTGGTATTGCAACGGTGTTACAATCGTTGAGAGCTGCTAAGACCTCCCCTAGTAATACACGGAGGTTCTCCAATTTAAATTTAAAATTTGAAATATCTGAGTCCAATCTGTTTGGATCAGAACCGTCACCCACAGAATGAAGCTCTCCGTCCTCATGCTCTGCGAGCTGTGACGCAGTATCAGACATGGCCCTAGCATTGTCAGCGCACTCTGTTCTCACCCCAGAGTGATCACGCTTGCCTCTTAGTTCTGGTAATTTAGACAAAACTTCAGTCATAACAGTAGCCATATCTTGTAATGTTATCTGTAATGGCCGCCCAGATGTACTAGGCGCCAAAATATCACGCACCTCCCGGGCGGGAGATGCAGGTACTGCCGCGTGAGGCGAGTTAGTCGGCATAACTCTCCCCTCGCTGTTTGGTGAAATTTGTTCACATTGTACAGATTGACTTTTATTTAAAGTAGCATCAATACAGTTAGTACATAAATTTCTATTGGGCTCCACCTTGGCATTGGAACAAATGACACAGATATCTTCCTCTGAGTCAGACATGTTTAACACACTAGCAAAAAACTTACAACTTGGTTATAATCTTTTTTAGCAAAAAACGTACTGTGCCTCAAAGAGGTACTAACGATTAAATGACAGTTGAAATAATGAACTGAAAAAACAGTTATAGCATCAAACTTTAAAACAACAAAACTTTTAGCAAAGGTTTGTTCCCATTAGTAAAATAACAATAATTAAATTTGACATAAAAAATACAAAGCAACGTTTTTATTCACAGTCACTATAAGAATTCTCACAGCTCTGCTGAGAGAATTTACCTCCCTTCAAAGAAGTTTGAAGACCCCTGAGATCTATCAGAAATGAACCGGATCATGCAGGAAATATAAAAGTAACTGACTGGTATTTTTTGATGCGTAGCAAAGAGCGCCAAAAACGGCCCCTCCCTCTCCCACACAGCAGTGAAGAGAAACGAAACTGTCACAATTAAAGCAAAAAAAAAAAAAAACTGCCAAGTGGAAAATAATGCCCAAATATTTATTCACACAGTACCTCAGCAATGTAAACGATTCTACATTCCAGCAAAAACGTTTAACATGATAATTAGTTATTAAAAAGGATTAGTGACCTTTAACAGAGTAGTTCCGGTGAAATACCATCCCCAGAATACTGAAGTGTATACATACATGTCATTTTAACGGTATGGCAGGATTTTCTCATCAATTCCATTCAGAAAATAAAAACTGCTACATACCTCAATGCAGATTCATCTGCCCGCTGTCCCCTGATCTGAAGCCTTTACCTCCCTCAGATGGCCGAGAACAGCAATATGATCTTAACTACTCCGGTTAAAATCATAGTAAAAAACTCTGACAGATTCTTCCTCAAACTCTGCCAGAGAAGTAATAACACGCTCCGGTGCTATTTTAAAATAACAAACTTTTGATTGAAGTCATAAAAACTAAGTATAATCACCATAGTCCTCTCACACATCCTATCTAGTCGTTGGGTGCAAGAGAATGACTGGGACTGACGTAGAGGGGAGGAGCTATATGCAGCTCTGCTGGGTGAATCCTCTTGCATTTCCTGTTGGGGAGGAGTTATATCCCAGAAGTAATGATGACCCGTGGACTGATCACACATAACAGAAGAAAGGAACTTTCCAAGATAAAGATTGATATCTATGGAACAAAAAAGGTTCAAACGGAACTTCTTGAAGAACCTTAAGAACCAGGTTTAAGCTCCATGGTGGAGCAACAGTTTAAAACACAGGCTTGGATCTAACCAAAGCCTGACCAAATGCCTGAACGTCTAGAATACCTGCCAGACGCTTGTGCAAAAAAATAGACAGAGTAAAAATCTGTCCCTTTTAAGGAATTAGCTGACAACCCTTTTCTCCAAAACAACTTGGAGAAAAGATAATATCCTGGGAATCCAGACTTTACTCCATGAGTAACCCTTGGATTCATAACAATCAGATATTTACACCATATCTATGTTCAATTTTCCTAGAGACAGGCTTTCATGTCTATATTAAGGTATCAATGACTGACTCGGAGAAGCCATGCTTTGATGACATCAAGCGTTCAGTCTCCAGGCAGTCCATCTCAGATTGATTCTACTTAGATGGTTGAAAGGACCCTGAGGTAGAGGGACCTGTCTCAGAAGCAGAGACCGTGATGGAAAGGATGACATGTCCACCAGATCTGCATACCAGGTCCTGCGTGGCTACGCAGGCGCTGACAAAAACACCAAAGCCCTCTCCTGCTTGGTCTTGACCTCCGGAGGAAATCCCACTCCCCCGGAAGAAAAGTCTGACGACTTAGAAAAACCACCTCCCAGTTCTCAACACCTGGGATATGGATAGCTGATAGACAAGAGTGAGTCTCTGTCCAGTGAATTATTGTAAGACTTCTAACATCGCTAGGGAACTTCTGTTCCCCCTTGATGGCTGATGTAAACCACAGTCGTGTATATTGTCCGACTGAATATGATGTACCTCAGAGTTGCTAACTGAGGCCAAGTCTGAAGAGCATGGAATATCACTCCCAGTTCCAGAATATTTATTAGGAGGGTCTCCTCCTAAGTCCACTATCCCTGAGCCTTCAGGGAGTTCCAGACTGCATCCCAACCTAAAAGGCTGGCATCTATTGTAACAATTGTCCCATCTGACCTGCGGAAGGTCATACCCTTGGACAGATGGACCCGACATAGTCACCAGAGAATCTCTGGTCTCTTGGTCCAGGTTTAACAGGGGGACAAACCTGTGTAATCCCCGTTCCTCTGACTGAGCATGCATAGTTGCAGTGGTCTGAAATGTAGACATGCAAACGGTACTATGTCCCTTGCCGCTACCATTAAGCCGATTTCATTCATGTACTGAGCCACCGAAGGGCGCGGATGGAATGAAAAACACGGCAGAAATGTAGAAACTTTGACAACCTGGACTCCGTCAGGTAAATTTTCATTTCTACAGAATCTATCAGAGTCCCTAAGAGGGAAACCCTTGAGATTGGGGATAGAGAACTCTTTCCTTGTTCACTTTCCACCCATGTGATCTCAGAAATGCCAGTACTACGTTCGTATGAGACTTGGCAATTTGGATGTTTGACGCCTGTATCAGGATGTCGTCTAAATAAGGGGCCACTTCTATGCCCCGCGGCCTAAGGACCGCCAAAGTGACCCCAGAACCTCCATAAAGATTCTTGGGGCTGTAGATATCCCAACGGAAAGAGCTACAAACTGGTAATGCCTGTCTAGAAAGGCAAACCTGAAAAACGATGGTGATCTTTATGCATCACAATGTGAGGATAAACATCCTTCAAATCCATTGTAGTCCTCTATTGACTCTCCTGGATCATAGTTAAGATGGTACGAATAGTTTCCATCTAAAAAGACGGAATTCTGAGGAATTTGTTTAAGATCTTTAGATCCAAAATAGGTCTGAAGGTTCCCTCTCCTTGGGAACCACAAACAGATTTGAGTAAAAACTCTGTCCCTGTTCCTCTCTTGGAACTGGATGGATCTCGTACACAATGTAAGAATGCCTCCTTCTTTATCCGGTTTGCAGATAATTGGAAAGGCGAAATCTCCCCTTTTTTGGGGGGGAATCTTTGAAAATCCAGAAGATATCTCTGGGATATAAATTCCAATGCCTAGGGATCCTGGGCATCTCTTGCCCACGCCTGGGCGAAGAATGAAAATCTGTCCCCTATAGGATCCGTTACCGGATAGGGGTCCGTTCCTTCATGCTGCCTTAGAGGCAGCAGCAGGCTCCTTGGCCTGCTTATCTTTGTTCCAGGTCCGATTGTCTCCAGACCGCCTTGGACTGAGCAAAAATTCCCTCTTGTTTTGCCTTAGAGGAAGTGGATGCCACACCTGCCCTGAAGTTTTAAAAGGCACAAAAATTAGACCTTTCTTGGCCCTTGATTTGGACCTATCCTGAGGAAGGGCATGACCTTTTCCTCCAGTGATATAAGCAATAATCTCCTTCAAACCAGGCCCGAATAGGGTCTGCCCCTTGAATGGAAGTTAAGTAGCTTATTTATTAAAGTCACGACAGCTGACCATGATATAAGCCATAGCGCTCTGCGCGCCAGTATAGTAAAAAACAGAATTCTTAGCCGTTAGTCTAGTCAAATGAACAAAGGCATCAGAAAACAAAGGAATTGGCTAGCATAAGCTTGTCAAATATATTCATCCAATGGAGTCGCTAACTGTAAAGCCTCATCAAGAGACTCAACCCAGAACGCCGCAGCAGCAGTGACAGAAGCAATGTATGCAAGGGGCTGCAGGATAAAACCCTGTTGAATAAACATTTTTTATCCATTGGATCTAAAAAGCACAACTGTCCTCGCCAGAGGTAGTGGTACGCCTAGCTAGAGTAGAAACTCTTCTCTCCACCTTAGGAACTGTCTGCCAGAAGTCCCGTGTGGTCGTAACTATTAGAAAACATTCTTCTAAAAAAATAGGAGGGGAAGAGAACGGCACACCTGGTCTATCCCATTCCTTATTAAAAAATTTTAATAAACCTCTTTAGGTATTGGAAAAACATCAGTACACACCGGCACTGCATATTATTTATCCAGTCTACACAATTTCTCTGGCCCTGCGATTGTACACATTCATTCAGGGCAGCCAAAGCCTCCCTGAGCAACATGTGGAGGTTCTCAAGCATAAATTTTAAATGTAGAAATATCAGAATCAGGTTAAATCATCTTCCCTGAGTCAAAAAAAAAAATCACCCACAGACTAAGCATATTGTGAGGTAGTATCATACATGGTTCTTAAAGCGTCTGTATGCTCTGTATCTACCCCCAGAGCTATCGGCTTTCCTTTAATTTCAGGTAGTCTGACTAATACTGCTGCCAGAGTATTATTCACCACCTTTGCCATGTCTTGTAAAATAAACGCTATGGACGCCCTTGATGTACTTGGCGCCATTTGAGCGTGAGTCCCTGAAGCGGGAGTCGAAGGGTCTGACACGTGGGGAGAGTTAGTCGGCATAACTTTCCCCTCGACAGAATCCCCTGGTAAAATAAACGCTATGGGTGCCCTTGATGTACTTGGCGCCATTTGAGCATGAGTCCCTAAAGCGGGAGTCAAAATGTCTGACACGTGGGGAGAGTTAGTCGGCATAACTACCCCCACGACAGAATCCTCTGGTGATAATGTTTTTAAAGACAACAAATGATCTTTATTGTTTAACATGAAATCAGTACATCTGGTACACATTCTAAGATGGGGTTCCACCATGGCTTTAAAACATAATGAACACAGAGCTTCCTCTATGTCAGACATGTTAGAACAGACTAATAATGAGACTAGTAAGCTTGGAAAACACTTTAAATCAAGTTAACAAGCAAATATATAAAACGTTACTGTGCCTTTAAGAGAAACAAATTTTGTCAAAATTTGAAAAACAGTGAAAAAAAGGCAGTAAAACAAACGAAATTTTTACAGTACATGTAATAAGGTAACAGAGCATTGCACCCACTTGCAAATGGATGTTTAACCCTTTAATGCAAAAAACAGATCAAAAAAACGACATAGACGTTTTTAAAAACAGACACAACAAACTGCCACAGCAGAGCTGTGGATTACCTTCCCTATAAACGATTTTGGAAGTCTTTTTAGCCCTTTAGAAATGTCCTGTAGTATTCATGGGACTGCTGAGGGAATCTGGATGATTCATTTTGTAATTTTAACTGCGCAAAAAAGCGCTAAATTAGGCCCTTCCCACTCATATTACAACAGTGGGAAGCTTCAGTTAACTGTTTCTATGCAAAATTTAAGCCAGCCATGTGGAAAAAACTTAGGCCCCAATAAGTTTTATCACCAAACATATGTTAAAAAACGATTAAACATGCCAGCAAACGTTTTAAAACACATTTTTACAAGAGTATGTATCTCTATTAATAAGCCTGATACCAGTCGCTTAAGGCTATACCAACATTACAGTGTTATCACCAATGTACGTTAAAAAACGATTAAACATGCCAGCAAACGTTTTAAAACACATTTTTATAAGAGTATGTATCTCTATTAATAAGCCTGATACCAGTCGCTATCGCTGCATTTAAGGCTTTACTTACATTACTTCGGTATCAGCAGTATTTTCTTAGTCAATTCCATTCCTAGAAAAATATTTTACTGCACATACCTTATCTGCAGGAAAACCTGCACGCCATTCCCCCTCTGAAGTACCTCACTCCTCAGAATGTGTGAGAACAGCAAATGGATCTTAGTTACGTCTGCTAAGATCATAGAAAAACGCAGGCAGATTCTTCTTCCAAATACTGCCTGAGATAAACAGCACACTCCGGTGCCATTTAAAAATAACAAACTTTTGATTGAAGAATAAACTAAGTATAAAAAACCACAGACTCTCACGACCTCCTATCTATGTTGAGGCTTGCAAGAGAATGACTGAGTATGGCAGTTAGGGGAGGAGCTATATAGCAGCTTTGCTGTGGGTGGACTCTTGCAACTTCCTGTTGGGAAGGAGAATATATTCCATAAGTAATGGATGATCCGTGGACTAGATACACTTAACAAGAGAAAACAAAACTTCAGCAATACATAAATTCCTGTAATCATAATTTGGTACATAACAGGTTCTCTAGCAACTGCAGAAATTTCACATATATAAGGTCCATATAAAGGTTGTCCTATCTCCACAAAGGATGATCATATATGTAAACATGCATAGCAATATCTCGTATATCACTGCAGACCCACATGTGAGGCTACATTAACAAAGAATTAAAATGCCATCTAGGCAGAAGGTCAAGGTCAATGTAGGCATGTCTAAGTATTAACTCTAGTTGTGCTGTTTCTATTTATACCTATCGTCTCTCCTGTCCGTATTTAGAGCAGGTGCAGGTGAAGGTGTATATATTCTTTTATGAACAAGAGAGTGCTGTATATCCCCTGTGAGTTAAGGTGTGCACATTAGCCATATCTTACCACGTGTTCACTAAGTGACTCCGTAATTGTGCAAGTTTGGTCAGTATTGAAGAGGTGTTTCAAGTCTATCTAGGGTGATAGCGGGATTCCCAATAGAACATCATTTCGGCATAGAATTCCAGTTTTCCTATTGTGTAATAGAAATATCTCTCCAGGGATAAGTTTATCTCCATTTGTGATTTCCACATCAGTAATGTTGGTGTGGACTCAGATTTCCACATTCTAGGAATTATTTGTTTAGCACTACAAATGGCTAACTGAAGAAGTGATGTGTATTGCTTAAATGGGAGTTTAGGTGGAACATGAAATAAGTATATTAAGGGGTCTAGAGGAATGTCAAAATTCAACATCTTACTCATTTCGTGATTAATATCTGTCCAACATTTCAATATCTTAGGACACTCCCACCAAATATGGTAAGGGTTGCCTTCTTCCGAGCATTTTCTCCAACATCTATCCGATGCTTCTGGGAATATATATTTTAACCTATGAGGGGTAAGGTACCAGCGTAGTAAAAATTTGTAGTTGGTTTCTAGTAAGGTGGCCGAATGTGCAGATTTGCTGGTATTTAGAAAAATGGCGTACCATTCTTCTTCTGAGAGTGTATAAGGAAGTTCTTTGCGCCAGGAAATAATTGTTGAGGTTTGCTTAAATTCAGGAGGTGTTATTAGGAGATGATAAAGAGTAGAGATAGCGTGTGCTGGAGGTGAGTCAAGAGTGCAAAGTTTTTCTAATGGGGTGCGGTCTCTTGTTGTTAGGTGTCTAAGTCTGCGTGTGTGTATGAAGTGTTTAAGTTGTAAATATTTAAACCAGTTGGTAAATTGTGTAATTCCCAATTCTGTCATTTGTTGTTTAGGTATCAGCTTACCCGTTTCAAGCAATGTGTACAGGGGGAGGAGACCACTCAAACTGTTTAGTGTTTTTGGCGTAACCAGTAATCTACTTAAGAAATCAGAATTAGATAGTACAGTTGTCAGGGGGGAGGGGACCATTGAGAGGTATGGATAGGTGGCCAATATAAGGGACCACACAGTAAATGTTTCTTTTATTATAGGGTAAACTTTTACTAAGGCTGGTTGGTTTCCCTTGGGTTGCCAACAATACACACCTAGTTGGAGAGAGCTAGTTAGATCATGTTCTAGTGTCATCCAGAGTTTATCATGAGTTAAGGGAAGTGTGCACCAATCTACAATTCTCCTCAAAAATACTGCGGCTCTGTATTTAGATAAATCCGGGACACCCAGACCTCCATATTTTTTTGATAAATAAAGAGTGGACCTAGCAATTCTGGGAGGTCTTTTCCTCCAGATGTATGAGTTCATTAGTGATTGTAATCTAAAGATATAAGTGTCTGGGAGTGCTATTGGGAGGGTTTGGAATAGATAAAGTATCTTAGGGAGAATAGTCATTTTAGCCACTCCAATCCTACCCAACCAAGATATGTTCTTCTGTAACCACAATGATGGTAGTTAGAAGTGGCTCATAATTCAATTCATATAGTTTTTGATGGCTGTTAGCAAGATGTACGCCCAGGTATTTCAGGGAGGACTGCTGCATCGAGTATGGCACCTTCGAACGAAGTGCTAGGACATCTGCCTCATTCAAGTTAATAGGGAGTATTTCAGATTTGTATTGGTTGACTAGATAATTAGAGCAAAGGCCAAACCTCTCCAGTGCACTCTGTGCCACAGAGAGAGACCCAATTGGATGAGTTAGTGTCAGTAGTAGGTCGTCTGCGTATAATGCTAATTTATGATGGGTCGTGTTTATGGTAAGTCCAGTTATGTCAGAATCGTTACGTAAGTTGGTAGCGAGGGTTTTCATTGAAAGTACAAATAACAAAGGCGATAATGGACAACCTTGTCTAGTTTTTATGTCGATGTTTAAGAGGGATATTTAAGAGGGATAGTTTGATGGAATTGTCGGATCCTTGCATGGCTTCGGTATGACAGTTACTATAGCTTCAAGCATGGAGGGAGGTAATTTATAGGTTTTATCAATATGGTTGAAAACGGAGAGTAGATGTGGTATTAGAAGATGCTTACATTTTTTATAACAACCGCCTGTAAGACCATCTGGTCCAGGGCTTTTCCCCTGTTTTAATGAATAGATGGCGTTCTCAATCTCTTCAGCTGTAATTGCTGCGTTAAGGGGGTCTAGCTCATCTTTGGGAATTGTGGGTAATTCTATAGCGTCTAGATATTGGTGACAGTGTAATTGATGTATCTCATTATTTCTATGTGGGGTTAGGTTATACAGGTTAGAGTAATAAGCTCTAAATATCTCTGTCATCCTTTGAGTTTCCACAGTTGGTTTATTAGGGGGGTCTTGTAGTGTGGTGATGAAGTGTGCAGATTGTTTTGCTTTAAGTGCTCTGGCAAGGAGCTTGCCCGGCTTGTTACCTTCCAGGAAAAATATCTGTTGTAATTTAAACGCCTGTGTTTGAGCTGAGTGTTCCAAAAATTTTGTAAGTTTATGTCTGGCTTGGTCAAGCTGGGATTTTAAGGAGTCGTCGTGTGGGTTGTTTTTGTAGATACTATCGATATGTTGGTAGTTAGCGGTGAGATTTGAGTGTTGTGACCTGTGAGTTTTACATTGTAATGATTTGATTTTTATCATCTCACCTCTCAGGACACACTTATGTGCTTCCCATAATGTGAATGGGTCTATTCCTGGTGTGCTATTATTTTCAAAGTATTCAATTAAAGATTTCTCTACCTGTTGTATTATTAAGTCATCCTTGAGTAGTGTATCGTCGAAGCGCCACTGATATGGTTTAAAGGGGCGAGAGGACCACTGCATCCTACAAATTATTGCTGAATGGTCAGACCAGCTGGTGGGGAGAATATCGGTAGATAATACTGAGGTGATAGTGGTGTGGTCTACAAAGATGTAATCTATACGGGAGTGGGTGTGTTGTGGTGCTGAGTAGAAGGTGAAGTCTCTACTAGACGGATGCTGGACACGCCAGACGTCGTGAACTCCTAATAGTGGTAAATCATCCCTGATAGACTTAAGCAATCTTTTTGACATTTGTGATTGTGTGGTGGAGCTGTCTAACAGTGGATTTAAGGGTGTGTTTAAGTCACCCCGGATGATGAGGGCGCCCTTTTGAAAAGCTAAAATATTATTGGATATCTTGCGAAAGAAGGATGCTTGGTGAGTGTTTGGGGCATAAATATTGACCAGTGTAATTGGTTTCCCATGGAGCAAACCTAGCAAAGCTAAATACCTCCCTTCATTATCCCTCTCTACTTGTTGGAGAAGAAATGGTAATGAATTATGGAGTAAAATGCTGACTCCAGAAATCTTCTTTGTAGGATGACTGCTGTGGTAGTGGCTAGAATAAGTGGTTGTAAAGAACTTAGGTTCCTGTCCTGCTAAGTAGTGCGTTTCCTGTAAAAATAAAACGTCAACATGTTTGTGTACAATATCAGTGAATGCTATACGTCTTTTCTGAGGTATATTAAACCCTTTTACATTTTGTGTCATGAATACAATCGGTTTAAGGCCTGTCATGTCTTTCCTAAAGTTGTGTAAAGGATAGGTATTAGTGAGCGCAGGGTGAAATCAACAAACTCCTGAGACACCTAAGAGTCCCTATCATAGGTATATAAAAAAATGTCAATACAAATATTAATAGACAGGAGCGCTATAGCTAAAGGTGTATAAAACTATAGACTAGAGGGGGCATGTCTGGCCAGCAACCGTGTAAGGAGGAAAATATGGGAGCTCCTCACTTTAATTAATTAATCTGTTGAATATCTTCAGCTATCAGCGACATTGAGAGCAACTTTGTCATTAACAGCCGTGTATAGAGACTCCTGTGTCTTTTGATACCAATATTGCATGAAACATCTTAATATGAAGACCTAATTGGGAAACTTGAACTACGGCCTATACAGAGATCTATACCATCCCTCCTGATCTATTAGGAATTATAACAAGCCTAACGTCTCTATATACAGCAATAAGCCCTACTTCTCTGGATGACCTGACTGGGGACTTGGTCGGTGCAACAAATAGTGTGTAAATGGCACAGAGCGGACCAAAGGTAATGGAGGCAATCGACAACTGGGCACTGAAGGTCCGGTCTTCACTGCTTCAACATTTCAGTGAATTACAGAGGGAAGCCGTGCTGACCGGGTGGCAACAGGAGCAACAGAGACTCACGGAGAGTAAAAATCTGCAAACACAGAATCCTAACAAGCCCCTGGTACAAGACGCCGCATCTACTTCAGACAAACAAAGTGAGCAACAGATGACCCCAAGCAGCGCTCAATACCTGGAGGCCAGTGTACACCCGGCTGCACAAGAAAGCAGAAATAATGTGGCGACGATTCCTCAGCTCCGTGTCCCTAAAGCATATTACGATGATTTATTCTTGAGCCATGGGACAGGAGTTAAAGAACATGGGCAACTAGTAAGTGACTTAACATGCGATGGACTCCTGAGGTCAACGGGGTTCTTACCTCTATCTAGGGGCATTGTATTGGGCCTTGTGGCCTTCTGGAGTCTGGTGACTGTGGGACTGTGTCCAGATTTTGAAAGTAGCCGGAATTGTTTCGGCATAGGCTAATTGACATTTTCATTCAGGCAGAGCCATGCACCTGCCTAGGAGACTTATCACTATCACGCTGGTCGCTGTGGTTGGAGGTGTTCACGGTTATGTTTAAAAGTTTTTGCTCCCATTAACATTTTTTCCTTTTTTTTATTTTCACTTACACTGCTATTCCTACAGTATGAGCTTATTGTGAGTTAGTTTTTAATGTTGCAGCTCTTAACATTACAGACTTTTTATTCTAATCGTTATTTAATATGTTTTGTGTTGTTTGGCACTTTGTGGGGTGGGATGGAGGATTAGACATATCGTTATTAACAGTCCTGCTTACTACAGTACATATCTCACCTAATGATGAGACCCTCTACAGTAGAAATTATTTAAAAGTCTCTCTACTTTATAAGCCTCCAAATATAAAGAATAAAACCAGCCTATTCATAGGCCTTTTTGTAAAGAGGGCTAATATATTGCTTTGAGGGGAACAACAGATAATCATTTGGGGTCCTTCTCAGCTTCTAATTATTACATTGCACTTGCCGTCTGGGTATAGGGCCCGTACCTGGGGGGCAAGATTTGACTACCCCAGTGTGCGCATAATTTATGCATGTATGCTTCTTTTAATCCTAAATTTTTGTAAGGTGAGATTGCTCAGTGTCTGTCTTTTTATTTTCCCCCCTGTGTGCCTCATGATGTGCCCACGAGATATCTTTTCCTAATCAGACATTTGCTGTTAATGTTAATACATAGTCCAAAGCTCAGACACGTTTCCCCCCCCCTTTCTCTCAAGGTCCAAGAGCGACCATATTTAGCATTACTGCCCTCCCTTACATTATATAGCCTTCATAGGCCCATGAGTGGCCCTTTGCAGTTGTGGCAGTGCACTCTTCTGTGAAGGGGGAGGGAAAAAAAGAGGTTTCATTTTCATGGTTCAAGGGTGGTTTATATACACTTAATATATTTACACAGCTTTGTATAATGCACCTTCTTATTTAAACCATGTGCATAATGGTAAAGCAACTAATGGTGTACTATTGTTAATCCTTTTGAACCCATGTTTAATGTTTATTGTTGTATATTTGAATAACCTCAATAAAATTATATTAAAAAAAAAAAAAAAAAATAGACTAATAATGATACTGCTAAAGTGCAAAACCTTATAGGTATGAGTGGAATAAATTATATAGTAAAAAATGTGTAAACACACAAAAAATTAATTTAAAGCGTGAATGTAACAATAATGTGGCGTGAAAGTAAATTATTAAGGTGATACCACTGGTAGATGATCTGTGCAATCAAAAATAGTGACAATACAATATACGCAATCAATAACTAAATTAATAAATGAATGACCAAATATATAAGTAAATAGCAAGGCTCTGCAAAATTATCTTGTTTGGTTACAACCCTCTTGGTAGAAATGATTTCAAGTGGGCTTTTCATATAGAACCGTTTGAGAGTAAGATTCCTCACAAACTTTATAATATGTATATGTGTGTTAAACTTATTTATCCTAGTACTTAGATAAATAAGAATGGAGTGTTTAACATCAGTAGCACAACTCTAAAAGAGGAAGAAACAAAGATCCTAAGTTATGGCCTTTCTTTTGCTCCTAGTACTAGGATAAATAAGTTTAACACACATATAAATATTAAAAAGTTTGTGAAGAATCTTACTCTCAAACGGTTCTATATGAAAAGCCCACTTGAAATAATTTCTACCAAGAGGGTTGTAACCAAACAAGATAATTTTGTCCACACTAATTTAAAACCCAAGTCTACGTTTAATCCCGTTTCAGCAAAAGGAAGTAACTGGGAGACATTTGAACAAATGGTCTTAAGAGATTTGAGGAAAAGTCAGCCATCTAGATTCATAAAAACAAACATGACCAAAAAACATATACTTGTTTTAGAAAATTTAAAAAGGAACCATAATGTGACAATCAAGCCCGCCGACAAGGGTGGCGGGATTGTAGTAATGGACACTAGTTATTATGAATCAGAAGCTAACAGACTGTTAAGTGAGACTAGAACATATAAGAAATTAGAACTAAACCCCACTAATACATTTGCAGCGTCACTTAAAAAATTCATAAGGGAAGGCAAAGATTTGGGAATACTGAATGAGAGGGAGGTGGAATATCTGGACCCTAGATTCCCTAGGGTCCCGGTATTGATGTTAGTTGCTAACTTTGAACATTGAATATTGTTCCACAGTCTGTAGTTGCTGCTACAGCTTTGATTCTACGGTCTGGCATTGTGTTGCTGGTGATCCCTGGCCAAGACTCCTGATCATCCAGCACGACACAATAAACCAAGATGAACTTGCTTCATTTTTTGTGCTTATTTATGCACTAAACATTACCAGCCTGATCCGAGGTGAGGATATTGACTTTCTACTAATCCCACTACTTGCACTTACTAGACAGCACTTTCAAAGAGTACCCTGTGTGCTTTTGGGCACTTAAGAGCGGATACTCTGGCTTGTGGAGCGAGGCAGCAGAAGTTTAAAGTTGATTGCACAAGGACCAATCAGATTGCTCATCCAAGCCGGCGCCCATAAAAGTGACGTCATTCCGCCACGGCAGCAATTCCTTTCAACAGAATCGAGAGCCGCACTGTTTGGGGGTAAGCCTGTGATTCCGGCTCACAGTAGAACTATTTATCCGGATTTGCTAAGTTATATTGGTCGAAAGGAAAGACATTCTCTGACTGTTTCCCCCTTGTATTTATGTGGTGGCAACTTTTTTTAGATACAGAAACGTCCGTTTTTAGTTCTATACTGTATTGAAATTACTATTTGTCTTTTTTGTTTATTAAATTTTAGGCAGAGCCTTGCTATTTACTTATATATTTGGTCATTCATTTATTAATTTAGTTATTGATTGCGTATATTATATTGTCACTATTTTTGATTGCACAGATCATCTACCAGTGGTATCACCTTAATAATTTACTTTCACGCCACATTATTGTTACATTCACTCTTTAAATTAATTTTTTGTGTGTTTACACATTTTTTACTATATCATTTATTCCACTCATACCTATAAGGTTTTGCACTTTAGCAGTATCATTATTAGTCTATAGTTTGATACATCTTTAGCTATAGTGCTCCTGTCTATTAATATTTGTACTAAAGTTGTGTACCTTGCTAATGAAAAAGATTGTGCAGCTATGGTAGAATTCGCCTGTGTGCCAGAAACTGTTTGATTGTCGAGTCTTGTCATAAGGTTATTAGATCTGTATAAAAGCAGTATAAAAGAGTCCTGTTCCTGAAGTTTGTTTATAACAAATAAACAGTATAATAACAAAAACAATAACAACATTAACATTAACATAAACAAATAACTTGACATATTGGGGGGTAGTTATCAACGCGTCTACTTTTCCTGCCTTCGCCGGCCCAATACGCCCGCCTAAGCTCGCCTCACATCGCCGCCGCGGACCTGCAAAAATTTGCCTAAGTTATAAAAAAAGCTGTCAAAAAGCCGCGCACAAAGTACGGGGCGTTGAGCAGCGGACTGTGAGAGTTATCACTCATCCGATCTCGCTGCTCTTCGGCTTTTTTACAGCTTTCTTGCTAGCCTGTCACTAAGCACCCATACTAACTACACTGTTCTACCCCCTATACCGGTGCCCCCGGAGTCCCCCGCAACTAAATAAAGTTAGTAACCCCTAAACCGCCGCTCCTAGACCCCGCCGCAACTCTTATAAATGTATTAACCCCTAAACCGCCGCTCCTGGACACCGCCGTAACCTACATTATACCTAGTAACCCCTATCCTGCCCCCCCTATACCGCTGCCCTCTATAATAAAGTTATTAACCCCTATCCTGCTGATCCCGGACCTCGCTGCAACTAAATAAATAGTTTAACCCCTAAACCGCCGCTTCCTGACCCCGCCGCAACTATAATATATGTATTAACCCCTAAACCGCCGCAACCTATATTAAATTTATTAACCCCTATCCTGCCCCCCCTACACCGTCGCCACCTATAATAAATTTATTAACCCCTATCCTGCCCCCCACTACACCGCCGCAACTGTATTAAAATTATTAACCCCTAAACCTAAGTCTAACACTAACCCTAACACCCCCTAACTTAAATATTAATTAAATAAATCTAAATAATATTTCTATTATGAACTAAATTAATCCTATTTAAAACTAAATACTTACCTTTAAAATAAACCCTAATATAGCTACAATATAAATAATAATTATATTGTAGCTATGTTAGGATTTATTTTTATTTTACAGGAAAATTTCAATTTATTTTAACTAGGTACAATAGCTATTAAATAATTATTAACTATTTAATAGCTTACCTAGCTAAAATAAAGAGAAATTAACCTGTAAAATAAAAACTAACCTAAGTTACAATTACACCTAACACTACACTATACTTTAATAAATTCTTTCTATTTAAAACTAAATACTTACCTGTAAAATAAACCCTAAGATAGCTACAATATAATTAATAATTACATTGTAGCTATCTTAGGATTTATATTTATTTTACAAGTAACTTTGTATTTATTTTAGCTAGTTAAGAATAGTTATTAAATAGTTATTAACTATTTAATAACTACCTAGCTAAAAGAAATACAAAATTACCTGTAAAATAAATCCTAACCTAAGTTACAATTAAACCTAACACTACACTATCATTAAATTAATTAATTAAATTAACTACAAATAACTACAATTAAATACAATTACATAAACTAACTAAAGTACAAAAAAAAAAGCTAAGTTACAAAAAATAAAAAAAATAAGTTACAAACATTTAAAAAATATTACAACAATTTTAAGCTACTTACACCTAATCTAAGCCCCCTAATAAAATAACAAAGCCCCCCAAAATAAAAAAATTCCCTACCCTATTCTAAATTAAAAAAGTTCAAAGCTCTTTTACCTTACCAGCCCTTAAAAGGGCCTTTCGTGGGGCATGCCCCAAAGAATTCAGCTCTTTTGCCTGTAAAAGAAAAATACAACCCCCCCAACATTAAAACCCACCACCCACATACCCCTAATCTAACCTAAACCCCCCTTAAAAAAACAGCCAATCGGAATTAAGGTAGGAAAAATCTGATTGGCTGATTGAATCAGCCAATCAGATTGAGCTCACATTCTATTGGCTGATCGGAACAGCCAATAGAATGCGAGCTCAATCTAATTGGCTGAATGGATCAGCCAATCGGATTTAACTTCAATCTGATTGGCTGATTCAATCAGCCAATCAGATTTTTCCTACCTTAATTCCGATTGGCTGATAGAATTCTATCAGCCAATCGGAATTGAAGGGACGCCATCTTGGATGACGTCCCTTAAAGGAGACTTCATTCGTCGGTAGTCCGTCGGGCCAGCAGGATGTTCCGCGTCGGAGGTCTGCAAGATGGATCCTGAAGAAGAAGATTGAAGACCCCGCTTGGAAGATGACATTGCCAGGATGGAAGACTTCTTCAGCGCCGCTTGGAGGATCACTTCATCGGATGGAAGACTTCTTCAGCGCCGCTTGGAGGATCACTTCATCGGATGGAAGATTTCTTCAGCGCCCCTTGGAGGATCACTTCTGCCGCTCCGGATCTCCTCTTCGGTTCCATCGCTGCTTGGCTGAGTGAAGACGACTCAAGGTAGGATGATCTTCAGGGGGGTAGTGTTAAGTTTTTTTAAGGGGGGTTTGGGTTAGATTAGGGGTATGTGGGTGGTGGGTTTTAAATGTTGGGAGGTTGTATTTTTCTTTTACATGCAAAAGAGCTGAATTCTTTGGGGCATGCCCCGCAAAAGGCCCTTTTAAGGGCTGGTAAGGTAAAAGAGCTTTGAACTTTTTTTAATTTAGAATAGGGTAGGGCATTTTTTTATTTTGGGGGCTTTGCTATTTTATTAGGGGGCTTAGATTAGGTGTAAGTAGCTTAAAATTGTTGTAATATTTTTTAAATGTTTGTAACTTATTTTTTTTATTTTTTGTAACTTAGCTTTTTTTATTTTTTGTACTTTAGTTAATTTAATTGAATTTAATTGTAGTAATTTGTAGGTAATTTATTTAATTAATTTAATGATAGTGTAGTGTTAGGTTTAATTGTAACTTAGGTTAGGATTTATTTTACAGGTAATTTTGTATTTCTTTTAGCTAGGTAGTTATTAAATAGTTAATAACTATTTAATAACTATTCTAACTAGCTAAAATAAATACAAAGTTACCTGTAAAATAAATATAAAGCCTAAGATAGCTACAATGTAATTATTAATTATATTGTAGCTATCTTAGGGTTTATTTTACAAGTAAGTATTTAGTTTTAAATAGGAATAATTTATTAAAGTATAGTGTAGTGTTAGGTGTAATTGTAACTTAGGTTAGTTTTTATTTTACAGGTAATTTTGTATTTCTTTTAGCTAGGTAGTTATTAAATAGTTAATAACTATTTAATAACTATTCTAACTAGCTAAAATAAATTGAAAGTTGCCTGTAAAATAAAAATAAATCCTAAGATAGCTACAATATAATTATTATTTATATTGTAGCTATATTAGGGTTTATTTTAAAAGTAAGTATTTAGTTTTAAATAGGATTAATTTAGTTAATAATAGAAATATTATTTAGATGTATTTAATTAATATTTAAGTTAGGGGGGTGCTAGGGTTAGTGTTAGACTTAGGTTTAGGGGTTAATAATTTTATTACAGTGGCGGCGGTGTAGTGGGGGGCAGGATAGGGGTTAATAAATTTATTATAGGTGGCGACGGTGTAGGGGGGGCAGGATAGGGATTAATAAATTTAATATAGGTTGTCGGGGGTCCGGGAGCGGCGGTTTAGGGGTTAATACATATATTATAGTTGCAGCAGGATCAGGGAGCGGCGGTTTAGGGGTTAACATGTTTATTATAGCTTGGGGTGGGCTCCGGGAGCGGCGGTTTAGGGGGTAAACACTTTATTTAGTTGCGGCGGTGTAGGGGGGGACAGATTAGGGGTGTTTAGACTCGGGTTACATGTTAGGGTGTTAGGTGTAGACAGCTTCCATAGGAATCAATGGGATGTCGGGTAGCAGCGAACATGAACTTTCGCTATGGTCAGACTCCCATTGATTCCTATGGGATCCGCCGCCTCCAGGGCGGTGGATTGAAAACCAGGTACGCTGGGCCGGAAAAGTGCCGAGCGTACCTGCTAGTTTTTTGATAACTAGCAAAAGTAGTCAGATTGTGCCGCACTTGTGTGCGGAACATCTGGAGTGACGTAAGAATCGATCTGTGTCGGACTGAGTCCGGCGGATCGAAGCTTACGTCACAAAATTCTACTTTTGCCGGTATCTAGGGCTTGATAACTAAGGCGAATCAGCCTCGCTACAAATACGCTGCGGAATTCCAGCGTATTTGAGGTTGACGGCTTGATAACTACCCCCCATTATGTCACAACACGGGGGAAGAATAGCCTGCCCTCTAATAAGGCTTATGGATCAGTAAGTGTACAAATACAAGGACATGTTTGCACCTTTAGGCTATCAGTCCTTAAGAAACTGCAAATAACTTTAGTAAAATGTTCAGTCTCACTACTGGAAAAGTCCAAGTGGTAAGATGGAAGTTAGCGTTCATCACAAACTGTAAACTTAGAAAGTATGGATTTATCTCGCCCATCTAGTGTTGCCGAAAACATCATAGGCTGTTGGCGGATAAGGTGTCCTGGGATTTCTTCGTTTTCTTGGTCTTTTGTTGCTGCCACTGTGCTCTGGGAGGTCTTCACGTCTTTGCTGCAGTGCTCCGCTCACCTTCTTCTCTTATTGTTTATTGTCTTATTGTTTGTTGCAGGGGATCTATTCCCAAGGCAGCACACAAATATGGGATGTCGTCAAGTGTCTTACAAGTATGTTTATTACCTTTATGGGAGATATTAAGGGAGCATGGAAACCCCCAACGATATGGGATCCCTTTTGCTCTGAGTAGTGTTGTTAAGTGTTGATATTCTTTCCTTCTCTGCAGAGTGCGAGGAGCAAGATCTGTAAATATTTGTAGGTGGCAATTCTGAAAATTGATGTCCTTGAGTTGTCTTGCAGCTTTTAAGATTTCTTCTTTGGTTTGAAAATGTTTTAATTTTAGTATAACCTCTCTTGGAGGTGTATGTTCTGAGGGTTTTGGCCTGAGCGCCCTGTGGGCTCTGTCCATTGATATATCTGTAGTTAAAGAGGGGCCTAAAAGAAAGGAGAAGAGACCTTGAAGAAATTCAGGGACAGTATTCGGCAGGATTGTTTCTGGGATCCCTCTGATTCTGAGATTTTGGTGATGCTCTCTGTTCTCCAAGTCCTCTAATTTAGCTTGTAATTGCATAAGTAGAGAGTCATGTATCTGGGTTGTAGTTTGCAAGTCAGATATTTCTTGTTGGTTGAAATCATTATCTTCCTCCAGGGCCTCCACCCTATTGCCAATTTCTGACATGTCTTTTCTCAGGTTAGCCAGCTCTTCTTTAATACAGTCTCTGACTTCGACAACTATATTATCTAGATCACTTTTAGATGGGATGGTGGACAGGAAGGTCTTAGTGAGTTGAATAGAATCATCTATGTTACTATCATCACTGTCTGAGGGTGACATCTCAGACCTTTGCGGCGTTGTAAGATCAGGTAGAGCAGGTTGTGAGTTTTCTGCAGACTTAAAAAAAGAGCTCACTGAGTTGCGAGATGCTGCAGATTTTTTAACATCTTTGCCTGTCTTTGTTACCTTTTTTGGCGACATTTTATGTTGTAGTGAAGGATATTTCTTATTTCTCCTTATTTGCAGTTAAACTTTCCCTTTAAGCCTTTAACTAAATTTAAGAGATGAATCCTATATTGATAGGTGTATAGTTATGGAATTCTCCCTCAGCAACTGTGAGCTGTGATTATGTCCGTGATCAGCTTCACATCTGTATGGCAGGCATTAATCAAGGCTTCTTTGGTAATTTTATAGTCGTGCTGGGCATAGTGGCAGTTTAAAACTGTGTGTAAAAAGCATTTATTTTTATGAGAGTTTCTTCATCTCACAACATGGCGTCAGTGCTTGGTAGCTTTATATAAGCTGCTGTATTTGTGCCCCTTTAAAACGAGTGCACCACGCTATGGGAATAGCAGTCAATGTTTATTGTGGTGATGTGTGAGATCATTTAAGCCTTCAGACCAGTCAGTCAGTGTCGGGTAATGCTCCGGTGAGGTCTGGTACTATTTACCTCTCATTTAGGCTTCTAAGATGGGGGCCGGATCGAAGGCCTCAAAACGAAGCTGCTATGAAATCCGGATTATAACGCTGCATACAGTGTCCGCTTTTCCCTTCATCCATTCCGGGTGTAGTTGCAGGTGATTTCACTGCCAGATGGCTGCTAGATGTCCCTGTAAATGCGGTAATGGGCATCTGCTCTCAGAGCTCACATTAAAGTGCGGCCATGCTTCACGCTAGCCGGCTCCGCCCCCAAGATTCTTTTTTTATCGCTATGGTGGTAAAGCAGGAAAACATTTAGCTAATATAACAAAATCCAAAAAGAAAAAGAAACCGGTGATTGGAGCCTTGAAAGTGTCATCAGATACACAAATAATAAAGAAATAAGTAATTACATTTTTAAATATTTTCAAGAATTATATGCAGAAAAAGAAATAGATGCCCAAGCAAAAAATAAATTTTGGGAGAAGATGAGTTGAAAGCCCCAATAACTAAAATTGAGGTAGAAAATGCTATTGAGAATGCCGCTTCAAATAAAGCTGCTGGCCCTGACCAGATCCCTATTGAATTATACAAAATACTAGCAGAAGATATAGTTTACTTGCTGGTAGATCTATTTAATCAATATTTTCTAAACAAAGTAAAATGCTCTCTGTATTTTGCAGCATCTTTAATAACTCTAATCCTAAAAAAGAATAAAAATCCAGAAGATATTGCTTCATATAGGCCGATTTCACTATTAAATAGTGACTATAAATTATTATTGTATATTATAGCAACAAGATTAAAAGCGCATATTGGATTACTTATACATAAAGATCAAGTAGGCTTTATGCCAGGCGGTCAAGGCTAGATGGTCGACAATGGGAATATCCTGCCCTAAATGTAGGAAGATAAGAGCAGAATTACAACATTATTGTTGGGATTGTTCTAAAATTAAAACATTTTGGCTCAGTTAATACCTGGACCAATAGAATTAATTCAACCAATATTGAATTCTCGGATGAACTTATTTTTTTCTTTGCTAGGAAGGGATACTGCTTTAAGAATTTACGGTTATTAAATTGCATAGTTATAACAGGTAGACTCCTGATTCTTAAATACTGGAGGTCCGACAAATCCCCAAGTCTGAGAGAATTTAAACAAAAAATACAAAATCAAATTATATTAGAACAGATGGACATTTCAGTTAGTTCTGAAATTCAGATAAATAGGTTTTTTAAAAAATGGAAAAATATAATTTCAGATTTACCAGAAGAAAGCCAGAGACAGTTAATTGCACCATTTAGAGGTTCTATATACCTCGAAATAGCAATTGCAAACAATGTGTTCCCAAGTTAAGGAGACAACTATTAGAGGAGGGAGGGGTGCCTTTCTTGTTTGGTGTTTTTTTTATTTTTTTTATTCCATATAGCTTATAAAACTTATCAATGAGATGAATGTAGGACAGAAGACACGGCTCTTTAAATTTTCTTTTGTCACAATGTTGTGAAGTATGAATTGTAATACTGACATTTGATCTGTGATATGTATTTATCCGTTGATATATAAATAAATATATATATATATATAAAAAAAGTACAAATACCCCCCCAACATTAAAACCCACCACCCACACAACCAACCCTACTCTGAAACCCACCCAATCCCCCATTAAAAAAACCTAACAATAACCCCTTGAAGATCACCCTACCGCGAGACGTCTTCACCCAACCGGGCAGAAGTGGTCCTCCAGACGGGCAGAAGTCTTCATCCAGATGGCATCTTCTATCTTTATCCATCCGACGCGGAGCATCCTCTTCATCCGGAGTCTTCTTACTAAATGATGGTACCTTTAAGTGACGTCATCCAAGATGGCGTCCCTTCAATTCCGATTGGCTGATAGAATTCTATCAGCCAATCGGAATTAAGGTAGAAAAAAATCCTATTGGTTGATGCAATCAGCCAATAGGATTGAAGTTCAATCCAATTGGCTGATCCAATCAGCCAATAGGATTGAGCTGGCATTCTATTGGCTGTTCCAATCAGCCAATAGAATGCAAGCTCAATCCTATTGGCTGATTGCATCAGCCAATAGGATTTTTTCTACCTTAATTCCAATTGGCTGATAGAATTCTATCAGCCAATTGGAATTGAAGTGACGCCATCTTGGATGACGTCACTTAAAGGTACCGTCATTTAGTAAGAAGACTCCGGATGAAGAGGATGCTCCGCGTTGGATGTCTTGAAGATGGACCCGCTCTGCGCCGGATGGATGAAGATAGAAGATGCCATCTGGATGAAGACTTTTGCCCGTCTGGAGGACCACTTCTGCCCGGTTGGATGAAGACTTCTGCCCGTCTGGAGGAGCACTTCTGCCCGGTTGGGTGAAGACGTCTCACGGTAGGGTGATCTTCAAGGGGTTAGTGTTAGGTTTTTTTTTAAGGGGGGATTGGGTGGGTTTTAGAGTAGGGTTGGTTGTGTGGGTGGTCGGTTTTAATGTTGGGGGGTATATGTACTTTTTTTTACAGGTAAAAAAGCTGATTACTTTGGGGCAATGCCCCGCAAAAGGCCCTTTTAAGGGCTATTTGTAATTTAGTGTAGGGTAGGGCTTTTTTTATTTTGGGGGGCTTTTTTTATTTTGTTAGGGGGATTAGAGTAGGTGTAATTAGTTTAAAAATCTTGTAATTATTTTATTATTTTCTGTAATTTAGTGGGGGGGTTTTCCGTACTTTAGATAATTTTAATTTAATATAATAGATAATTAATTGTATTTAATTTATTTAATTATAGTGTAGTGTTAGGTGTACAGGTATACCTCACTTTACAGCGCTTCGCTAATACAGCGCTTTGTGAAGCTGAAGTTCAACCTCCAAAGATTTTGAAACAGTGCTGTAATCATCGTGAGAGTGTAAGAAAAGTGGCAAGCACCATTCTGTTATGCTAAGTTCACTCTGTTTACAGCATTGCAGTGCAATCTGTCTCAGTTCTATAGTCTGGCAAATTTTACTACAGTAATTGTCACTATTTTACAGGTACAGTATTTATTGAATACTAATTGAATACTGTGCTGTGCTGTGCTAGAGTTAAACTAAAAGTAGCACTACTGCACGCCCAAGTTTTTAAACACACTGGCAAGTGAAAAGAAAGCTAAAACTGACATGTTTCCCTTTAAGGCGGGTTTCACTTTACAGCGGGGCTCCGGTCCCTAACCCGCTGTATGAGCGGGGTATACCTGTAATTGTAACTTAGGTTAGGTTTTATTTTACAGGTAAATTTGTCTGTATTTTAACTAGGTAGTTATTAAATAGTTAATAACTATTTAATAACTATTGTACCTAGTTAAAATAAATACAAAGTTTCCGGTAAAATAAAAATAAACCCTAAGCTAGCTACAATGTAACTATTAGTTATATTGTAGCTAGTTAAGGGTTTATTTTATAGGTAAGTATTTAGTTTTAAATAGGAATTATTTAGGTAATTGTAGTAATTTTATTTAGATTTATTGTAATTATATTTAAGTTAGGGGGGGGGTTAGGGTTAGACTTAGGTTTAGGGGTTAATAACTTTATTATAGTGGTGGCGACATTGTGGGCGGCAGATTAGGGGTTAATAAATGTAGTGAAGTTGCGGCGACATTGGGGGCGGCAGATTAAGGGTTAATAAATATAATGTAGGGTTTGGCGATGTTGGGGGCAGCAGATTAGGGGTTCATAAGTATAATGTAGGTGGCAGCGGTGTCCGGAGCAGCAGATTAGGGGTTAATAATATAATGTAGGTGTCGGCGATGTCGGGGGCAGCAGATTAGGGGTTGATAAGTGTAATATTAGGGGGTTTTAGACTTGGGGTTCATGTTAGGGTCTTAGGTGTAGACATAAAATGTGTTTCCCCATAGGAATCAATGGGGCTGCGTTAGGAGCTTTATGCTGCTTTTTTGCAGGTGTTAGGTTTTTTTTCAGCCGGCTCTCCCCCACTGATTCATATGGGGAAATCGTTCACGAACACGTTTTACCAGCTCACCGCTAACGTAAGCAGCGTTGATATTGAGGTGAGATGTGGAGCTAAATTTTGCTCTTCGCTCATTTTTTTGCGGTTAACGCCGGGTTTCTAAAAACCTGTAATACCAGCGCAGTCTGTAGGTGAGCGGTGAGCATAAACTGCTAGTTAGCACCGCACAGCCTCTAACGCAAAACTCGTAATCTAGGTGTGTGTGTATGTTCTAGCTGAGTAATGAAAGAAAAGCGGGGTTTCTTTTTTTCATACTCCAGGGAAAATAAACACTTTTAAGCCACTAGTTTGTTTGTTACCTAAAAACACATTTCAAGATATGAGTATTTAAAAAGGGAGTTTTTGTAAATTAGACATTAATTCTATATGTTCCATGATTTGGATAGTGTGTAGTTATTTCATCAGCTTTCTGTTAATACCTTGTTTTGCACTTGAATTTATGGAATACGTTCTTAAAAATAGTTCTGGTTTATGTGGGGCATATAGTGAGCCCTAGTTTGCTCTGATGTTGCAAACACTGGTGGTAACACAGAACATATTAATAGATTTTAGTGGAGATATTGGTTGTTACCATCAGTTTACAATAGCAATGGAAACTAGGCCTGAGTCTGTATCTTAGGGCTATTGAAGCTCTGTCTACAGTATGCGAGTAATCATTTTGCTAATTTGACTTTGGTGACATAGGGATAGAGAAATTCCTTCTACGTACAGAAATGTCAATATTTAGAAGTTGTACCTAACGTCTGTTGATAGTTTGTAGCAGATAATGTATACACGCAGTCTATACGACGTGTACACAAACTTTGTTTTGTTTAAAAAAAATACGCAAAACCTACCAATAACGTACTATTTCCGAAACCCAGTATAGTGTACTACATTACATAGTTACGTGCTAGCTCTCGAGTAGACGTAACACTTACGTCACTACGCTTCCTTACGAAGCGCGCCCCCACGTTTGTCCCATCATGGCGCCACCGCCAAGTCGTTGGTATTTCACCCGGGAGCAACTAGATCGCAGTCCGTCTCGCCGCGCTGGCTTAGACCCGGATAAGGAGCTTTCATACCGACAGCAGGCGGCCAATCTCCTGCAAGATATGGGCCAGAGGCTCAACGTGTATCCTTTCCCGGACGGCTGAGTAGGCATTGAGGCCTCAGGCCCGGGATTGTGTGCGCGACATGAGGGCCCACACAAACTGCCTCATAATTAATATAAGTGGGGGATATACACGTCAAAAGTGTTAAAACATAAAAATATTTAGGTTTCCACCTCATTTATTTGTGAACTTAGTTGCCAGAGAGGCTCGATGCGTTCTAATACTCGTGGGCAACCACGGATAAATAAAATAAAAATAAATACAAAAAACACACACTTTATTTGAAGTTGAAATATGTGATAGGCACACAATGCACTATTAAACATAAGTGATGAAAAATCAAGAATTTTCTCAACTGAGATCAATAAAACGTAATGAGTTTTAACCGACTCAATACGTATCGAAAATACAATTCTGACTGAAGATTTAAATTACATAAATTTAAAAATAAAACACAAAATGGTGTTCACATAAATGGTTGAAATGATAAAAAAAATCTTCATATCAGACTTTGGCAATTCGCTACTTATTTATAGTTTTCAAAGATCATATGCTTTAGAATGCGTTAAAGACCATTGTAATAGTGTATGGAATCAATGTATTCACCTTTATACATTCCTTCCATTACAAATAGATTATAATTAAACCTTTTTCAAATTAAAATGGATTTTGTCTTCCTTTTTGCACGGTATTACTCCATGCAGCCAGTCGGAGGCAGCGGACTGGGTGCAGGGTTGCACTGCTTGGTCGAGGCAATCTGGCTGCATGAAGTAGATTAACTGTATAAAGAAATAAAATCTGAGTGATGGGAAGCATTGGGAGCCTAATCTAAGGTAAAGTTGCATGTTTAGCAAAAATATACATAATGTTAATTTTTCATAAATAGCTTTTTCTGTAGTAAGAAAGGGTTCATTAAAGGGACAAAAAAAGTTTGAGGTTGTATTATAAAATGTTACATTTATGTGTAGTAAAAAAACAAAAAACCTTTTGTAATATGCTTTGAGTCATTGTAAACTTTACTGATTATTGTATCTTTTAAAGGATACAATCATTCTTTGAATGGACAGATTTTGTATATTGTGAACCTGTCCGCATTCCATCACAGATTATGGGGCACATATGTTTCCCATATTTACCTTGTGCAACCAATTGCGTGAGAGTAGGGCTTGTCAATCACCCCAGTCAAATGAATCAGTGGTGGCTTTCATCCACCAAATCTAAGTTGACGAGAGGCTTTATGAAGCAAATGAACGAGCCTGCAACCGATTGAGGCATTTGCCTCATGATAAATCTTGTCCTTAGTGTTGAATACATCATCATATATAGCAATTATTTAGTGTTTAATATCCCTTTAAAGGGACACTTAAAGTCAAAATGAAACTTCCATGATTCAGAAAGAGCATGCAATTTCTTTAAAACCTCCATTGTTAAAGGGATTTTAAACTCAATTTGTTTCTTTCATGATTCAGAGTGAGAATACCATTTCAAACAACTTTTCAATTTACGTCTATTATCTAATTTGCCTAGTTCTCTTGGTATTCTCTGCTTCAAAAGGTACCTAGGTAGACACGGGAGCTAGCTGCTGATTGGTTACTGTGCATATATATCTATTGTCATTGGCTTACTGATGTGTTCAGCTAGCCCACAGTGGTGCTTTGCTATTCATTAAAGGATACAAAGAGAATTAAGCTAAATTGATAATAGAACTTAAAAATGTATGTTCTATATTAATCATAAAAGAAAACAATTGGGTTTCATGTCCCTTTAAAGATAACAGCCACTATTACAAAGATTTTTAAGTCTGTCAATTATTATAATAGTGTTTTTTTTTTTAGTTCTTCCTGTATTTTAAAGAGGCATTAAACACCACTTACATTTGTGTAAAAGTTGTGCTTATCCCACACTCCCTCGAAGGGCCCAAAAAAATACATTTTGTAACCCATATTATTTTATATAAGGTTCTTTAAATTAAATACAGGGTTAAGGCAATTTGTAGCATTTAGTGGTGCCATATAGTGATCCAGACATGTGCACAATGCCTGCCTAGGTATGCTGTTCAAGAAAGAATACCATGAGAGAAATGTAAATTTGATAGAAGAAATAAAGTCAACCTCCATCAACCACTTTCCTTACTTGGAGGAGCCAATCTGGGCTTTAGTGTGACAAGGCTAGCCATGGTCATAAAGTCAGTATAAAGTGCTTTGTTTCTCAGTTCTTATCTGTTAAATCCATTTAGGCAAATCTATTTAGCAGCGTTAGCCTTGACAAGTCAGCAGTGTTTTTCAGTTCTGAAAGTGAAAAATAGCTATGATTTTCAGAGCTAAATTAAAAGGGTGACAAAATAAATAATGAAAGTATATAGTTTATTTTTGTTATGCATGACAAAACATTTTACATTAAATTGTGAAGGTGTTTACAGTCCCTTTAATAAACATATTAACCCCCTGACCACCAGCAATGTGTGCCCTTTAAAGGGGCAGTGCAGTGTATAATTGGTTTAAAGGACCAGTAAATTCAGTAGATTTGCATAATCAGCAGATGCATGATAAAAAGACAATGCAGAAGCACTTCGTCTGAATTTCATATGAGTAGTAGATTTTTTTTTTTCTGACAATTTTTAAAGTTATGCCTATTTCCTCCTTTCCTGTATCATTTGACAGCCATCATCACAAATGCATATACATATATTTTGTTAATTCTTGCATGTGCTCAGTAGGAGATGGTGACTCAAAAATTATAAATATAAAAGGACTGTGCACATTGTGTTAAAGGAAATGCATTGTAAAGTTAAAATTGCATGCTTTATCTTAATAATTAGAGTTTAATTTGACTTGAGTGTCCCTTTAATGTGTTTCCATTGACTTGCAAATTACAAAATGAACTACAAAATGCTCCTTTATTTTTGTATATGAAATAACTGCTTTTGTTATTTGAAACCACAACCCATCAAAATTGGCTGAGCTTGCAGTAAAATCAGACATCCTCTAGTCAGTATAAAGTGCTTTGTTTCTCAGTTCTTATCTGTTTAATCCAATTAGGCAAATATGTTTATGTTTAAATATTCTTTATTAAAGTAATTTTTTGCGAAAAACAGTATAGATAGTTCAGGCCATGACAATATTTAACATTTTTCTTCAAATATGACCAACAAAACAGCATATATTATCACAGTGAGCATAGACTACCTAGTGGAGATAACTGTCGAACTTCCATTTGTCTCGGATCTGATATTTTATCTACCCTCTCTAAGTTCGTATCTGATAGTCCTCTATACCTCACTTATAAGCATTACATAAATGTAAAATAAAGAAAGAGAACCCCCCCCCCCAGATAAACACACATAAAAATAAGGACATAACAAAAATTCCAACAAGAACAATAAAACAGTTCTAATAAAGCCTTATTAATTATGCCGTAGACAGGTAACTCCCAAAGCACCAATAATTCCACCCCTGTCCCCCAAGATCTTAGTACTCCATAACCCCCCTCCTCAATATCAGTGTATCCTAGGATTCTACATTTCCTTCTAGTATCCAGAAGTACCATATCTGCTCAAATTGTTTTTGAGTGTCTAAAATCTTAGATGCTGATTCGTACATTTTGTACGTTAGAGCGATCCTATTCTTAATTTCTTGCAAGGAGGCAGGCAAATGTATTTAGCAGAGTTAGCCTTGAAAAGTCAGCAGAGTTTTTCAGTTCTGAAAGTGCACAGAAGCTTTGATTTTCAGAGCTAAATTAAAAGGGTGTAAAAAAAAAATTGAAAGTATATAGTTTTTTGTTATGTTGACTAAACAATTTAAATTGTGAAGGTGTTTACAGTCCCTTTAATCAACCCATCAAAATGGGTTGAGCTTGCAGTGAAATCAGACATCTACTTTTACATCTTTCTTTCTCTTTCTTTTTTTCTTTCCCCAGTACTTAGAGAGAACAATTGAAAATTATTTTGTTATCACTTATCTCTCCTACCCCCAACTGGGAATGTCATTTCATCTACTGTCTATGCTTACATAGGTTTTCAATACAAATTTTTCAGTAAATTCCCAAATTTTGTAGTATATTTGGGGATACCACAAAAGCAGCTATTTCACATGAGTAAAGGAGCTATTTGTAAACAATTTAACACACTCCAGCAGGTAAAATGGATAACTAGGAAGTTTAGGAACACATTTAAGAGGAGTAAATTTTACAGCGCACTATCCATTTAAGCTATCTTTTTCCAATGAATTCTTAAAAGTTGTGTTTTTTAATACCCTTTCCAAAACTGAATGTGTGCATACCTAGTATTCAGTTCTATAATACCTGAGTGTTCTCCACAGAAAATTTTGCCAACTGGGTGGCATAATGAAGAAGTGGGGTGGGGGGTAGTATTATACTTTGCAATAGTCTAACATTTGTTTGTAATATTTTACATAAGCTTTTCAAAGCACAGACTTATTGTATAAATTTAATATTAATTGATTGATTTATAATTTATACAAAAAAGGGAAAAATATTAGCTCATTTTAAATTCATTTTAGAAATGTGGTCAGTAAAATTAGCTGGTTTTTTTGCCCATTAAAGGGACACTAAACCCAATTTTTTTCTTTCATGATTCAGATAGAGCATGCAATTTTAAGCAACTTTCTAATTTAAACCTATTATCAATTTTCGTTCGTTCTCTTCTTGATATCTTTATTCAAAAAGCAGGAATGTGATTCATAGGAGCCGGACCATTTTTGGTTGAGAACCTGGGTTATGCGTAAAGATAGCAAGAAAACAAAGAAAATTTGATAATAGGAGTAAATAAGAAAGTTGCTTAAAATTGCATGCTCTATCTGAATCATGAAAGAAAAAATTTGGGGTTCAGTGTCCCTTTAAATATGACTTCGGAGAACACTATATAATTTAATAACCTATGAAAGCTTTTGGAAGTGATGAAACTAATTCATAAACTGCTGTGTTAAAAAGAAAAAAGAAAAGAAAAAAAGCTTTTTATATTATGAAAACTTTTTTTTTTTTTGGTTGCTAAGGGTTTATTAATTTAGTTATTCTCGTTATATAAATTTTATAGTATATTACTGTGTTTTCTTTTTATCGGCATTGAAAGTATTATGGTATCTTTTTATTTATGTCTGAAATTCAAAGCCATGGCCATCTTGTATGTCCATTATTTTCTTGGAATCTGCTTTTCCCTTAGCCTGATTGAAATAGATCTCAGCTGACCATTAACACAGCTATTGTCTATATGCATCGCTTCTATATGGTCCAATCATTCACCAAATTCCATCGCAATGTAAGTGACATATGTTTTCATTCTTAAATAATAGAACCTAATGGGACATAATTGTCAAATCTGAATTGCACTCCATTGTATTTCATATGTGATTAAAAAAATCAATATACTTTTTCTTTCTTTTAAAGATTGTCGTTTTCAATGCCAGTGTTTAAACTGCATGTGACCTGCCAAGAACAATGTTTTGCATGATATCACTGTCCATATTGGTGGTAGATTGCATGCACTTTTAGAGCTATCACTGAAGGTGTGCTAACTTTTAAAAGAACCATTTTTGCAAGTGAAAATATATTGCAAAAATGCTTCTAATAAAATGTATTATGGGCTGCAGTGCATTTCAAATGTTACCTTTGTTCCTTTAAACAGCAGTGTATTTAAAGTGAATGTAAATTTTGATGCTAAAGTGCCCAGTTTTTAAAAATTCGATTAAAAACAGGGGCACTTTAATTCATCAAAATTTACATTTCACTCCTGTTGTGGAAAAAAAACTTACCTTTTAATCTTCACAGCAGCTCCAGCTTCCTCCACCCGTCGAAAGCCTCTTTCTGGGTCTAAAATGAGGAATCCGGCTTCCTCCAATCACGGCATTGAATCAGACACTGATTCCCCCGGGGGAGGAAGCTGTGATTGGAGGATGACATATCCATCATTTCTGACATCAAAAATGGCTTGCAATGACCGGAGGAAGCTGGAGCTGCTGTGAAGATTAAAAGGTAAGTATTTTTTCACAACAGGAGTGAAATGTAAATTTTGATGAATTAAAGTGCCCCTGTTTTTAATCAAATTTTTAAAAAACGGGCACTTTAGCATCAAAATTTACATTCACTTTAACTATTGTTCGGAAACATAGTTGGTGCTTTTGTTTTTTGAAATACATTATGCATATTAACTAGATACAATATTTTAAAGGTATAGAAAGGTCCACATTGAAATATACATGGGTGCATTTCAATTTTAAATAAAAGCATTTTTGCAATATACTTCCTTTAACAAAAATGCTTCTAGTAAAAGTTATTACTGTTTTTCAGCAACATGCACACATATCCTGTAAGGGCCTGTGCACCAGTATTCACTCACTAAACCTTCTCAGAGTGTCAGCAGTGGCTTGCTTTATAGGACACAAATTATGCCTTCAAATGTACAATGTACTCACCCACCAGCTCTCTGAGTTCGAGCCCTCACAACATATGTGCATATGCTTCTGAAAAACAGAAATAACTTTTACTAGGATGCACATTTCAGTTTTGACCTTTTTATCAATTTAATCTTATGCTGACACTATTTTGAAGATCTCATGTTGGTTTAATAAAAAATTTTCAGTGTGCAATACTTAAAGTTTGAGCCATATTTTTTAGGAATGTGTATCTTATTGTGCTTATTTGCTCAAACAATTCCAGCAGAAGGTGCTTAGTAGACTAACGCCTTTCAGGTTTTGTAATAATGTGTCATATTGCAGCATTGGTGAAGTGGTGTTGTATGAAATGACAGTGCAGTGCTGTAATCACTACAGACAGACCTAAAAGCCACTATGTTTATTTTAGTATATTTAAAATATAAACAATAACGCAAAAGCATAAAGCTCAGTTTGATCTCTGTCATGATAAATGTTGAATACGTTTACAGTTAAATTATTAACTATATTTTTATACTAATTAATCTGGATGTGTCCATTTAAAGGAATAGTCTAGTCAAAATTAAACTTTAAAGGGACACTGAACCCAAATTTTTTCTTTCATGATTCAGATAGAGCATGCAATTTTAAGCACCTTTCTAATTGACTCCTATTATCAATTTTTATTCGTTCTCTTGCTATCTTTATTTGAAAAATAAGGCATCTAAGCTTTTTTTCTTGGTTCAGAACTCTGGACAGCACTTTCTTATTGGTGGATGAATTTATCCACCAATCACCAAAGACAACCCAGGTTGTTCACCAAAAATGGGCCGGCATCTAAACTTACATTCTTGCATTTCAAATAAAGATACCAAGAGAATAAAGAAAATTTGATAGTAGGAGTAAATTAGAAAGTTGCTTAAAATTTCATGCTCTATCTGAATCGAAAAAGAAAAAATTTGGGTTCAGTGTCCCTTTAATGATTCAGATAGAGCATGCAATTTTAAGCAACTTTCTAATTAACACCTATTATATTTTTTTCTTCATTCTCTTGGTATCTTTATTTGAATGGTTCAGCACCAGGGTAGCGCTTGCTGATTGGTGGCTACATTTAGACACCAATCAGAAAGTGCTACCCAGGTGCTGAATAAAAAATGGTCTGGCTTCTATGCTTACATTCTTGCTTTTTTTAAATAAAACTAACAAGAAAACAAAGAAAAATTGCTAATTGGAGTAAATTTAGAAAGTTGCTTAAAATTGCTGCTCTATCTTAATCATGAAGGTTTAATTTTGAGTAGACTATCCCTTTAACTCAGTCAGTGACTTTTTTGTGATAAAGTGATTTATTTCATATAACACATCGGTACTGCATTATTTGTCCTATATAAGCAGAGACCTATGTCACATGTATCTCACCCCACCAGTTGATAAAAGCTAAGCTGATTATTGATATAAAAGCTGTGATAATTTGTTTATCGAAAAATATCACAAATGTTATGCCACTGTTGCCACTAACCTCTTTTCCCTGCTTCTAGAGTCACCTTGCTTAAATAAAGTGATCATACCTTCACAACTTATTAAAAAAAAGATAAATCTACCATGTGCAGTGTTCTCCCCAGGACCTTTTTAGCGGATGCACCACCAAGGTGATTTTACTGACCACCCGGCTAAAATTGTATCCATTATTAAGCTTAAAATTATGTTTAATTTTTATTGCACAACTTATCATTAAATACATTTGTTAAACTATGCAATTCATTTCTGCTTTGGATATCAGAAAATGATACAATATTAGAAAATATTACACTGCCCCCGCCCATCTACTTGATAATGCCACCCGGCTTGAAAAATTGTCCGTGGAGAACACTCTATGTGGACTTCAGTTGCACAACGTCATTGCAGTATACATTTGTTTTATCACGTGTGAAGTATGGTCACTTTACTCCTGGGTGAGTGTCAAATGTAAGGAGGTTACACATTTGAGGTAAAATCACCTTTTATTAATATAAATGCTTTCATCTGTGAAATAATTTGATATTTTAAAGCAGCACAATTAAATAGATATGTTGCATTATATTTCTTAAATAAGGACACATTTAGCAGCTTCTTTACAACACAGAATCTTCTTCAAGCATTACAGTCGTCTTGTATTTTAGTAATTTCTGGTATGAATAGGTGAAATCTGGTCATCTCTGTATATTTTAATCTTCCTAGTCTGTAGCACCAGCTGCTCTCTTCTTAGCAGCAAAGGTGGAAGAGCAACCCCGAAAACTGGAGCATGTCATCAAGGTACAGCATGCCTGTCTGAATCCACTAGATTCTCCTGCTCCTGACACCCGAAGTGAGGTATGTGACAGGAGAGGCAATGATAGTAACTACTGCAACAATTTTCATAAATGGTTAATTGTCAATTTTGTAGATTACTAAAATTTCTCTTCAAGCCTTATTTGCATTGTGTAGATATTACTGTGGTTTATAGCAGAGATAGTCAGCAAAATGCTGTTGAATGCATAGTTTAGTCAAGACCATTTATACAGGATTTCTTATAATAATGCTAAAAATGCATGTTTATTTAGTTTAGATCAAAAATGCCCATAATTCATTGATGTATAGTCAATCTTTTTTATTTTTTTATTAACGGAGTTATTGTGATCTATATACATATCAGTGTTCTCCACAGTAATTTTTTTCCAGACGGGTGGCATTAGGAAGTAGCCGGGTGGGGGCAGTGTGATACTTTGCAATATTGTAAAATCTTCTGTTATTTAAAGTTGTTTATATAATTTTAGCTTGGTGGTTAGTAAAAACCAGCCAGGTTGTGCGCCCGCTAAAAAGGCCCTGGGGAGAACACTGTGAAACCTTTTTAAGAACCCATGTATCTGAAATAATTTTAATGCCAAATTTCTAATGTATAAGCATGTATAATATTGAAATATTTGTTTTTATAAGCGCTAAATGCAATTAAATATTTGACCAAATTTGGGTGTCAATTAGCCCTAAATACAGTGTCTTCTAAACTTACATTGTTTTGTATTGAGTTCTCTTCATATTGTGCTACCCAGCCATTCCATTTAACGGTGCTGCCACTCTCATGTTTCTTTTTAATAGATACATTTAATATTTAATGATTTTATTAAATGTTAACATATACAATAACACTTATCAATGTAATGTCCAGGCAATAATTGAAAACATAATACTAACAAATGAATTACTATACATGTAATTATCATAAAGCAATGGTCTATTAATAAAGGTGAATTGTCTGGAACTAAAATTACTAGCTTGGAGTACAAAATTAACAAAGAACAAAAAACATTAAATAGGTGGGCATCACAAAGACATTAGTGAGAATACTATACAAAGCATAATCAGGAGGAGAGAGAGAGAGGGAAAAAAAGGAGAGTGACGTGGAGAGAGTAGGAGAGGTGCAGACTATATTACAGAGGTTTACAACACTACCTCCAGCCTGGCTCGGTTCACAGGACTTGGCTTATGACAATTCAGGTTCCTCTGTCCTTTATGTATTGTTGCAAGGATCCCCAATAGAATTTAATGTCATAAAACATATTTATTTTGTTTCTCCTGAAAAAAACTTATTTTTCAAGTGAGAGTATTTCCGAAGTTCTGGTTTTCCAGGAGGAATAGGGAAGGGCACCTGTGTGGATTTCCTATTCCTAGCTATAAGATAACTTGTGCTATTAAGGCCCAACTTGCAAAATGTATAGCCTGAGCTTACAAGGGTATATAGACCTGTAGTTTAACAGGGCTATGTTGTGGGTCAAGGTGAACCCATCTCCAAAAAGGTGCAAATTTCTCAATAGATATATTTAACCCCGGTTTTAAAATATATATTTTATATTTGCCATCTAGCAAGAACACATTGGGACCAGTCATCCACGTGTCTAGGAACCAGATGAAGAACTTTGTAAATATATATTCTGTATGTAGAGTAACCCAGACAGTTAGAAATTGTAGGTTCTTGATGTTTTCCAGGATTTGTCAAACTCTGAGACATTACACTCAGATATTTTCTTACGGATAGCCAGACTTAGAGACATTACACTCAGTAAGAAAATATCTGTGTGTAATGTCTCTAAGTCTGGCTATTAGTATGAAAATATCTGAGTGTAATGTCTCTTTAAGATTGCCTATCCATAAGAAAATATCTAATAGCCAGACTTAGAGGCATTGCACTCATATATTTTCTTACGGATAGCCAGACTTAAAGGCATTGCACTCAGATATTTTCTTACTAATAGCCAGACTTAGAGACATTGCACTCAGATATTTTCTTACAGATAGCCAGACTTAAAGGCATTGCACTCATCTTTTCTTACAGATAGCCAGACTTCTAGGCATTGCACTCAGATATTTTCTTATGGATAGCCAGACCTAAAGGGCATTGCACTCATCTTTTCTTACAGATAGCCAGACTTAGAGACATTGGACTCAGATATGTTCTTACGGATAGCAAGACTTAAAGACATTACACAGATATTTTCTTACGTATAGCCAGACTTAAAGGGCATTGCATCAGATATTTTCTTACGGATAGCCAGACTTAAAGACATTATGCTCAGATATTTTCTTACGGATAGCCAGACAGAGGCATTGCACTCAGATATTTTCTTACAGATAGCCAGACTTAGAGGCATTGCACTCGGATATTTTATTATGGATAGCCAGACTTAGAGGCATTGCACTCAGATATTTTCTTAAGGCATAGCCAGACTTAGAGACATTGAGGCATATTTATCAAGCTCTGTTTCCGGCGAGCTGCTGTGTTTCCGGAGACTGCTGCTCCATAATCTGTCCGCCTGCTTTGATGCCGCGGACAGAAATCAACCCGATCAAATACGATCTAGTTGGTTGACACCCCCTGCTAGCGTCCGATTGGCCACGAATCTGCAGGGGGCGGCATTGCACCAGCAGTTCACAAGAACTGCTGGTGCAATGATAAATGCAGAGAGCATATGCTGTCTGCATTTATCGATGTGCAGCGGACATAATCCTCAATATTGGATCCTGAATGCTTGCACAATCATAAATATGCCCCATTGCACTCAGTTATTTTCTTACGGATAGCCAGACTTAGAGGCATTGCATCAGATATTTTCTTACAGATAGCCATAAATAGAGGCATTGCACTCAGATATTTTTTTTACAGATAGCCAGACTTAAAGGCATTGCATCAGATATTTTCTTACGGATTAACAAATTTATAGACATTACACTAAGATATTTTATTACGAATAGCCAGACTTAGAGGTATAGCATCAGATATTTTTTTACGGATAGACAGACTTCTAGGCATTGCACTCAGTTATTTTCGTACGGATAGCCATAAATAGAGGCATTGCACTCAGATATTTTTTTACGGATAGCCAGACTTAAAGGCATTGCATCAGATATTTTCTTATGGATAGCCAGACTTAGAGGCATTACACTCAGATATTTTATTACGAATAGCCAGACTTAGATGTATTGCATCAGATATTTTTTTATGGATAGACAGACTTAGAGGCATTGCACTCAGATATTTTCTTAAGGCATAGCCAGACTTAGAGACATTGAGGCATATTTATCAAGCTCTGTTTCCGGCGAGCTGCTGTGTTTCCGGAGACTGCTGCTCCATAACCTGTCCGCCTGCTCTGATGCCGCGGACAGAAATCAACCCAATCAAATGCAATCTAGTTGATTGACACCCCCTGCTAGCGTCCGATTGGCCGCAAATCTGCAGGGGGCGGCATTGCACCAGCAGTTCACAAGAACTGCTGGTGCAATGATAAATGCAGAGAGAGTATGCTGTCTGCATTTATCGATGTGCAGTGGACATAATCCTCAATATTGGATCCTGAATGCTCGCACAATCATAAATATGCCCCATTGCACTCAGTTATTTTCTTACGGATAGCCAGACTTAGAGGCATTGCATCAGATATTTTCTTACGGATAGTCAGACTTGGAGGCATTGCATAAGATATATTTTCTTACGGATAGCCAGACTTAGAGGCATTGCATAAGATATATTTTCTTACGGATAGCCAGACTTAGAGGCATTGCATAAGATATATTTTCTTACGGATAGCCAGACTTGGAGGCATTGCATAAGATATATTTTCTTACGGATAGCCAGACTTAGAGGCATTGCATAAGATATATTTTCTTACGGATAGCCAGACTTAGAGGCATTGCATAAGATATATTTTCTTACGGATAGCCAGACTTGGAGGCATTGCATCAGATATTTTCTTACAGATAGCCAGAAATAGAGGCATTGCATCAGATATTTTCTTACGGATAGCCAGACATAGAGACATTACACTCAGATATTTTCTCACGGATTAACAAATTTATAGAAATTACACTCAGATATTTTATTACGACTAGCCAGACTTAGAGGCATTGCATCAGATATTTTTTTTACGGATAGACAGACTTAGAGGCATTGCATCAGATATTTTCTTAAAGGGACACTGAGCCCAATTTTTTTTCTTCCGTGATTCAGATAGAGAATGCAATTTTAAGCAACTTTCTAATTTACTCCTATTATCAAATTTTCTTCATTCTCTTGTTAGCTTTATTTGAAAATTGAGAATGTAAGCTTAGATGCCGGCCCATTTTTGGTGAACAACCTGGGTTGTTCTTGCTGATTTGTGGATGAATTCACCCACCAATAAACAAGTGCTCTCCAAGGTCTGAACCAAAAAATAGCTTAGATGCCTTCTTTTTTCAAATAAAGCTAGCAAAAGAACAAAGAAAAATTGATAATAGGAGTAAATTTGAAAGTTGCTTAAAATTGCATGCTCTATCTGAATGACTAAAGAAAAAATTTGGGTTCAGTGTCCCTTTAAAAATAGCTAGACTTAGACACATTACACTCAGATATTTTCTTACGAATTAACAAATTTATAGACATTACACTCAGATATTTTTTATTACGGATAGCCAAACTTAGAGGCATCACACTCAGATATTTTCTTATGGATAGCCAGACTTAGAGAAATTACATTCATATATTTTCTTACGGATTAACAAATTTATAGACATTACACTCGGATATTTTCTTACGGATAGACAGACTTAGAGACATTCCATTCATATATTTTCTTACAGATTAACAAATTTTATAGACCTGATAAGTAAATCAGAATCCAGTCCTAGGACAGAAATTGCATGCACGTGCAATTTCTGTCCGAGGACTGGATTCTGATTTGCTTATCAGTTGAAGAAGAAGGCAGCTACGTAACGGTGGGGGGAGTTCGGCTGCCATATTTACCGGTTATTAGAGAAGTTAGCGACGCTGGTCTTCAGGTTTTTTATCTTCAATACCAAATTATGTTAACGGAAGTGTTGACTGTCCCTTTAAAGTAATATAAGAACAATATGTGTGAAATATTAACATGTTAGCTGCATTTTATCAGGAACACAAACGTAATTAGATAATCACTATTATTTTTTTATTCATGCTAAGTGCCATTGTGATCTCCTTCAGTAGTGTCTAAATCTGACAGCTGTATTAACTCTTTAGAATATTCTTTATTATGGTTCAGTACAGTAGACTGATTATGTGAACCATTCAAATATTTTGTTCTGTAGAGAAGAACAAGATGGGTAGCCAATTATTTAAAAGATGGGGGCTAATATATCTATTCTTGAAGTTTTGGTTGGTGTGACTTTTCTGACTTTGTTTTACGTGTAATTTCTCTGATTGATAAACAGATCAATGTTTTCTATATTCGGTTTATTTTCTCATGGCCATTTTAATAAAATATTGCATCCCATGCAAATGATAAAATTATTTGAATGCTCATTAAAAGAAAAGTAGTTAGGCCTAATAATGCTGTTTGCCCAAAATCAGGATACTGTTAAATTACTGTTTTTGTTATCAGGATGTTTAACTTTGATGACACTGTTGTCTGCCCAAATGCTGCATGTATTTTGGTCTTCTGTGGTTTGGGAGCTCAGCTCCCTTGGCAGGGTTACCAGCTGGATATTGCACTGTTCTTCCTGTTAGTATCAACATTCTTACTTTGGGTATACACAAAACAACTATACAGAAATTAATTGAAAAGCTTGATGATACATTTTATAATCCAAATTACTTAGTATGACATGTCCTGTAAATATGAATATGCCCACCAGGCCGTGCAGAGCTGTGTTCACATGGTGATCCTGCCTTAATCCCTTGACTGTCAGAGAGGGCTGCAATATATTGCAGCCTTCTTTGGCAGTCATGGGATTAAACCTTGGTTGATGTAGGAGATTGTCTAGAGTGCTTCCCAGTAAGTAATTTGCCTGTCCTCTCAACAACAGGCATACCTGCAACAAGCCCAAGACCTGGTCATTCTAGAGAGCATTATACTGCAGACCCTGGGTAAGTCTTCCAGAAGGGCTGGAAATTGATAGCCTGATTTCCTTGTCCACAGGTGTGGTGCAAGTCTGACCTGGAGGAGGAGTCTGCATAATATGACTGGGCAGTGCTGTTGAAGGCATATACAATGTTGTTTTGATTTGCATTTTAATTATAACCATACTGTCAGAATTGTTTTACCTTCAGATAAACTGCCTGGATATTACTTAGGCCCTTTATGGGTAATACAATCACTGCAGTTATGGTTTAATCATGTTGACTGTAATGTTTAAAAAAATAATATATATATATATATATATAAAGAAACTTTCCATAGGACCGATAGCTACTCTACTAATGTTAACAAGAACGAAAAAGTTGTGTTGCTTTATGGGTAGAATACTTGACTTGTAAAATACTTTTGCTCTTTTTGGTAGGTTTTCTCAGTAACACTATAGTCTTGTGACATTGTATGTAACAAATGACAATTTCTTATTTCCCTTTTCCAGGGTTTGAGATTACCATTGACCATCCACATACCCACGTAGTGAAGTGCACACAGTTAGTTCGAGGTAATCATGTTCAGAAGTATTCACCTTACTTTCATGTATCAAATAGGCCCTGTTATAACTTTACATACGTTTGGAATATAAGACTTACACAGTTTTCTAACCAGGTTTTGCATATAATGCAGGTTAATGTGTATGGTAATACTAATGATAAATGGATATGTGGAAAAGATTTGCTTTTCTTGCAATTGTCATCACTTATTCAATTTTTTTTTTTTTACCAAGCTGTTGCTATTTATTTCCCAATTATAACATACTAGTCCTAAAGCCCGTGTACACGGGCCATTTCTTGCAGTACAGCGGTTCCCCCCCTTGCTCTCTCTCTATCCCCCCTCTATTTTGCTCTCTCTGTCCCCTCTCTTTTACTCTCTCCCTCCCCCCCTCTCTTTTGCTCTCTCTCTCCCCCTCTCTCTATTTTGCTCTCTCTCTCCCCCTCTCTTTTGATCTCTCTCCCCTCTCTTTTGATCTCTCTCCCCTCTCTTTTGATCTCTCTCTCTCCCCTCTCTTTTGATCTCTCTCTCTCCCCCTCTCTTTTTTTTTTAATCTGTTGAAGGCCAGGTGTGTTTGTCCTCACACAGTCTCTACTGCGCATGACAGCTTCGGACAAACACACTGATATTCTGCTTGCAATATAACTACTTCTTGCATGTATTGTAGAATTCACTGATACACTTTTGGGATTACTTATTCAGCCCTGTACTTTTTTTATCTCTCTCCTCAGCGAGCAAGGACTTGGCCCAGACATCCTACTTCATGGCAACAAACAGGTTAGTATAAACTGTTACCTCTTGAATTGTGGAAAAAAGGAGAGGATTTCTAGTAAAGAGAATATTAACATGAATAGGGACTAGATTTTCACACTGTCAGCTACATATAAATGAAGCAATGTTTCATGGATGTGTGAGTAGAGTAAGATGATAAATAACAAAGGATAACACAACACACCGGGGATGTGTGAACATAGTAATACAAAATAAAACAATAAGGTAAATAATAAAGGCATTGTCACATAAATGTCTTCAGTACAGTATACAGGGAATGCTGCAGATGCTTTTCCATTATACCCACATGTAAGAGAGGGAAACTAGAAAATACAATAGCAGTGAGAGCAAAAGAAAGACGACATAAGTGAAAAATACTCATTGTAGAGTGTATGGCTGACAAAAATTGACAATTGATTCCACAAATAATATTTCTCTTGTAAGATCTATCGAGTCCACGAATTCATCCATACTTATGGGATATTCTCCTTCCCTACAGGAAGTGGCAGAGAGAGCACCCATAGCAGAACTGTCTATATAGTTCCTCCCTTAGCTCCACGCCCCAGTCATTCTCTCTGCCTGCTTAACTGCTAGGAAGGGCAAAGTGAGTGTGGTGACAAAAATGTTAGTTTTTATTTTCTCAAGCAAAAGTTTGTTATTTTAAATGGTACCGGTGTGTACTATTTACTCTCTGGCAGAAAAGGGATGAAGATTTCTGCAATGAGGATGATGATCTTAGCATTTTGTAACTAAGATCCACTGCTGTTCTCACAAGGGCTGAAGAGTACAGGAAAACTTCAGTTGGGGGAACAGTTTGCAGGCTAAACTGCATTGAGGTATGTTCAGTCTATTTTTTTCTAGACAGACTGTGTTATTTCTAGAAAAGGCTGACAATATCCCCATGAGGGAAAGGTAAGCTGTATTCAGTAAAAGAGGAATACAAGCTTGCATAAAGGGCTCATAGTTACTGGTGACACTAGTGAAAAAACGTTTTGGTTTAGTTACAAATAAAACATTTTTTAGGGACTTTAAGGGGTCTTTGTGGCTTGTTTAAGGGTTATTAACCCACATGGCTAGTTTAGGAAACACTCTGTTGTATTTCCTTTAGGCCCCATGACATCGAGTGAGGTGGGAGGGGCCTATTTTCAGTTGCACAGTTTATTTACCTCAGAAGCATCCAGCTACTTCTCCATAGATTCCTGCTGTATTTGAGGGCTGTAAAGAGGTTTTTTCACCCACAAATCGTTCCTAAAGGGCAGGTAGGCGCCACAGCAGAGCTGTGGCAAGGTGCTGAACGTTATTTTACCGGTTTTGAAGTTTTTTCAATCCAGTTTTTACATTAAGGGGTTAATTGTTTATTTGCATAGTTGTGCAAAGTTACTAAGGCTTTATGATGCTACTGTAAAAATTTCCTTGTGTTTACTGCTTTTTTACACTGTTTTGCAGAGTTTGTGCAGCTTTTTTCTCTTAAAGGCACAGTACAGTTTTTGTTTAAAGTGTTATTTACTTTGATTAAAGTGTTTTCCAAGCTTGCTTGTTACATTACTAGCCTGTTTAACATGTCTGACACCAAGGAGAATCCTTGTTCTATGTGTTTAGAAGCGATTGTGGAACCCCCTCTTAGAATGTGTCCCTCTTGCACTGATATGTCTATAAATTATAAAGAGCATATTTTAGCACTTAAAATATTGCAATAGATGATTCTCAGTTAGAAGGAAATGAGGGTTTAGCATCTAGCTCTCCCCAAGTGTCACAACCAGTAACGCCCGCACAAGTGATGCCAAGTACCTCTAGTGCGTCTAATTCATTTACTTTACAAGACATGGCCACAGTTATGAATAAAACCCTCACAGAGGTTTTCTCTAAACTGCCTGGTTTACAAGGAAAGCGAGTCAGCTCTGGGTTAAGAACAAATGCTGAGCCGTCTGACGCTTTAGTAGCCGTATCCGATATACCCTCATAATGTTCTGAAGTAGGGGTAAGGGATTAGTTATCTGAGGGAGAGATTTCTGATTCAGGAAAGACACTCCCTCAGACAGATTCTGATATGACGGCCTTTAAGCTTGAACACCTCCGCTTATTGCTCAAGGAGGTATTAGCTACTCTAGACGATTGTGACCCTATAGTGGTCCCAGAGAAATGTTGTAAAATGGTCAGATACTTAGAGGTTCCTGTTTATACTGATGTTTTTCCAGTCCCTAAGAGGATTGTGACTATTGTTACTAAGGAGTGGGATAGACCAGGTATTCCGTTCGCTCCCCCTCCTGTTTTTAAGAAAATGTTTCCCATATCTGACACCATACAGGACTCGTGGCAGACTGTTCCTAAGGTGGAGGGAGCTATTTCTACTATTGCTAAGCGTACAACTATACCTATCGAAGACAGTTGTGCTTTCAAAGATCCTATGGATAAAAAATTAGAGGGTCTCCTAAAGAAAATTTTTGTTTATCAAGGTTTTCTTCTCCCACCTATTGCATGCATTGTTCCTGTAACTACTGCAGCTGCTTTCTGGTTTGAGGCTCTAGAAGAGGCTCTCCAGGTGGAGACTCCATTAGAGGATATTATGGATAGAATTAAGGCCCTTAAGTTGGCTAATTCTTTCATTACAGATGCCGCTTTCCAAATGGCTAAATTAGTGGCAAAGAATTCAGGTTTTGCCATTTTAGCACGCAGGGCGTTATGGCTTAAGTCCTGGTCTGCTGATGTGTCATCAAAATCTAAATTGTTGAACATCCCTTTCAAAGGAAAGACCCTATTCGGGCCTGCACTGAAAGAAATTATTTCAGACATCACTGGAGGGAAAGGCCATGCCCTCCCTCAGGATAAAACAAATAAGATGAGGACCAAACAAAATAATTTTCATCCTTTCGGAACTTCAAGGGTGGTCCCGCTTCAGCTTCCCCTGCAGCAAAGCAAGAGGGGAATTCTGTCCAATCCGAGTCAGTCTGGAGACCTAACCAGGCTTGGAACAAAGGTAAAAAGGCCAAGAAGCCTGCTGCTGCCTTTAAGACAGCATGAAGGGGTAGCCCCCGATCCGGAACCGGGCTTTAGAAATTGTGTCCCAAGGATATCTTCTGGACTTCAAAGACTCCCCCAAGGGGGAGATTTCACATTTCTCAATTGTCTGCAAACCAGACAAAGAGAGAGGCGTTCTTACGCTGTGTAGAAGACCTACATACCATGGGAGTGATTCGCCCAGTTCCAAGAGTGGAACAAGGGCTAGGTTTTTACTCCAACCTGTTTGTGGTTCCCAAAAAAGAGGGAACTTTCAGACCAATCTTGGATTCAAAATTCTAAACAAATTCCTCAGAGTACCATCATTCAAGATGGAGACTATTCGGACTATTCTTCCTCTGATACAGGAGGGTCAATATATGACTACCGTGGACTTAAAGGATGCGTATCTACACATCCCTATTCACAGAGATCATTATCAATTCCTCAGATTCGCCTTTCTGGACAGGCATTACCAGTTTGTTGCCCTTCCCTTCGGATTGGCCACGGCTCCCAGAATTTTCATAAAGGTGCTAGGGTCCCTTTTGGTGGTTCTAAGACAGCGGGGTATAGCAGTGGCGCCTTATCTAGACGACATCTTAATTCAGGCGTCGACTTTCCAGCTAGCCAAGTCTCACACGTACATCGTGTTGGCTTTTCTGAGATCTCACGGGTGGAAGGTGAACATAAAAAAGAGTTCTCTCGTCCCTCTCACAAGAGTTTCCTTCCTTTTAATCACTTGCCGAGCTCTTCATTCCATTCCTCGGCCATCGGTGGCTCAGTGTATGGAGGTAATCGGACTTATGGTAGCGGCAATGGACATAGTTCCTTATGCCCGCCTACACCTCAGACCACTGCAACTATGCATGCTCAAACAGTGGAATGGGGATAATGCAGATTTATCTCCTCAACTGCATCTGGACCAAGAGACCACAGAGATTCTCTTCTCTGGTGGTTGTCTCAGGACCACCTGTCTCAGGGAATATGTTTCCACAGGCCAGAGTGGCTCATAGTAACGACAGATGCCAGCCTGCTAGGCTGGGGTGCAGTCTGGAAATCCCTGAAAGCACAGGGATTATGGTCTCGGGAGGAATCTCTCCTCCCGATAAACATTCTAGTACTGAGAGCAATATTCAATGCGCTTCAGGCGTGGCCTCAGCTAGCTGCGGCCAAATTCATCAGATTTCAGTCGGACAACATCACGACTGTAGCCTATATCAATCATCAAGGAGGAACACGGAGTTCTTTAGCGATGATGGAGGCAACCAAAATTATTCGATGGGCGGAGGATCACTCTTGCCATCTCTCAGGAATCCATATCCCAGGGGTAGAGAACTGGGAGGCGGATTTCCTAAGTCGTCAGACTTTTCATCCGGGGGAGTGGGAGCTCCATCCGTAGGTATTTGCCCAGCTGACTCAGCTATGGGGCACACCAGAATTGGATCTGATGGCGTCCCGACAGAACGCCAAACTTCCGCGTTACGGGTCCAGGTCCCGGGATCCCCAGGCGGTACTGATAGATGCTCTAGCAGTGCCCTGGTCCTTCAATCTGGCTTATGTATTTCCACCGTTTCCTCTCCTCCCACGTCTGGTTGCCAAAATCAAGCAGGAGAGAGCTTTGGTGATTCTGATAGCGTCTGCGTGGCCACGCAGGACTTGGTAGGCAGACCTGGTGGACATGTCATCTGTTCCACCGTGGACTCTGCCAATGAGGCAGGACCTTCTAATCCAAGGTCCGTTCAAGCATCCAAATTTAATTTCTCTGCGTCTGGACTGCTTGGAGATTGAACGCCTGATTCTATCAAAGCGTGGTTTCTCTGAGTCGGTCATTGATACCCTGATTCAGGCTAGAAAGCCTGTCACCAGGAAAATCTATCATAAGATTTGGTGCAAATATCTTTGTTGGTGTGAATCCAAGGGTTACTCATGGAGTAAGATTAGGATTCCTAGAATTTTGTCTTTTCTCCAAGAAGGAATGGAGAAGGGATTATCAGCTAGTTCCTTAAAGGGACAAATATCTGCTTTGTCTATTCTTTTACACAAACGTCTGGCAGATGTCCCAGACGTTCAAGCGTTTAGTCAGGCCTTGGTCAGGATCAAGCCTGTATTTAAACCTGTTACTCCACCATGGAGCCTAAACTTGGTTCTTAAAGTTCTTCAAGGGGTTCTGTTTGAACCTATGCATTCCATAGATATTAAGCTTCTATCTTGGAAAGTTTTATTTTTAGTAGCTATCTCTTCAGCTCGAAGAGTTTCTGCGTTATCTGCTTTACAGTGTGACTCACCTTATCTTATTTTCCATGCAGATAAGCTGGTTTTACGTACCAAACCTGGATTCCTTCCTAAGGTTGTTTCTAATAGGAATATCAAGAGAGCAGTGGCTTCCACATGAGCTTTTAAAAACAAGGCTTCTGTTGAACAGGTTTGTAAGGCGGCGACTTGGTCTTCGCTTCATACTTTTTCCAAATTCGATTCTTTTGCTTCTTCGGAGGCTATTTTTGCGAGAGAGGTTCTACAAGCAGTGGTGCCTTCCGTTTAAGGAACCTGTCTTGTCCCTCCCTTCATCCGTGTCCTAAAGCTTTGGTATTGGTATCCCACAAGTATGGATGAATCCGTGGACTCGATACATCTTACAAGAGAAAACAGAATTTATGCTTACCTGATAAATTTCTTTCTCTTGTGATTTATCAAGTCCACGGCCCGCCTTGTCTATTTAAGACAGGTAGTATATTTTTATTTTAAAAACTTCAGTCACCACTGCACCCTATAGTTTCTCCTTTTTCTTCCTAGCCTTCGGTCGAATGACTGGGGGGTGGAGCTAAGGGAGGAGCTATATAGACAGCTCTGCTGTGGGTGCTCTCTCTGCCACTTCCTGTAGGGAAGGAGAATATCCCACAAGTATGGATGAATCCGTGGACTCGATACATCACAAGAGAAAGAAATTTATCAGGTAAGCATAAATTCTGTTTTCTGCAGTATTCTGCTTTCCTTGGGAGCCAACATAAAACTTTACACACTCCTGGTAGTATTTTCTGCTTGTGTAGCATTTCATTTGCTTGTAGTGCTTCTCTATCCCCCCCCCTTACATGTTGTAAAAGACCAAAATGCATCTTTAGTGTTTGCCTGTATATTGTTTTTAGGCGTCTATGCCACAAACGTTTGTGTGAATGGATGCTCATATTATTTGCGCAGTCAAGAATTTGAAAATTACAACCTTGTTTCTTCTCCCTTTCTATCTTCGTGCACCTCTGGTGTGTTGTGTATCCTCACTGATGATTTTGATAGATGGTGGTAAACTGCTGTATATTGGAAATGTTATCTACTATGTTTTACTATGGTATACATAACAAAGAATTTCTGGGTTTGCAGACATTGTCTCTGAAGCTCATTTTGCTTTCCCATAGCTTGCATTTAACCACCTTCAGCCTTCAGTACACCCCTCCCGTGGTGGCCTGTGTCTGCATTCACTTGGCTTGTAAGTGGTCTAACTGGGAGATCCCAGTCTCTACAGACGGAAAGTCATGGTGGGAGTATGTGGATGTGACAGTCACTTTGAAGCTACTTGATGGTTAGTATCAGCACAGCTTTTTAGTTGCATTTTTTTTATATGAAACCCTATGTGTAGTTTGAATCTTTATTCATCAGTGTTTATATACTGGGTGATTTCTGATGTGCAACTGACTTTTCTTTTTAATGACACGATGAGTCCACGGATCATCATAATTACTATTGGGAATATCACTCCTACCCTGCAGGAGGCGGCAAAGAGCACCACAGCCAAGCTGTTAAATATCACCTCCCTTCCCTCCCACCCCAGTCATTCTCCTTGCCTACGTTAAGAGCATGCAACAGCTCCCAGAATTTTCTAAAAGGTTCTGGGGTCTCTGTTGGTGGTGCTTCGATTACGGGGCATTGCAGTGGATCCCTATCTGGACGACATTCTGGTCCAGGCGCCATCCTTTCAACAAGCAAGGTCCCAAACAGAAATGTTGTTATCCTTCCTGCGTTCTCACAGGTGGAAGGTAAATCTGGGAAAGAGCTCCTTAGTTCCAAATACAAGGGTAACTTTCTTGGGAACCATAATAGATTCCCTATCTATGAAGATTTTTCTGACAGAAGTCAGGAAATCAAAGATTTTCGATTCTTGCCTAGCGCTTCAGTCTGCTCCTCGGCCATCAGTGGCTTAGTGCATAGAGGTAATCAGGCTGATGGTGGCAGCAATGGACATCATCCCGTCTGCTCCTTTCCATCTCAGACCTCTGCAGCTAAATATGCTCAGTCAATGGAACGGAGATTATGCGGATTTGTCTCCTCGAATACTACTGGAGCAGGAGACAAGGCATTCTCTTCAATGGTGGTTGTCTCAGGATCATCTCTCTCAGGGAACCTGCTTTCGCAGACCCTCTTGGGTAATTGTGACAACAGACGCCAGCATTCTAGGATGGGGAGCAGTCTGGGGCTCTCTAAAGGCTATGGGAGTTTGGACTCAGTCAGAGTCTGTTCTACTTATAAACATTCTGGAGCTAAGACTGATCTTCAATGCTCTTCTGGCCTGGCCCCAGTTAGCCTCGGCCCAGTTTATCAGGTTTCAGTCGGACAACATAACTTCGGTGGCTTACATCAATCATCAGGGAGGAACAAGGAGTTCCTTAGCAATGACAGAGGTAGCCAAGATAATTTGGTGGGCGGAGACCCACTCTTGTTGTCTGTCGGCGATCAACATCCCAGGGGTGGACAACTGGGAGGCGGACTTCCTAAGCAGACAGACCTTTCACCAGGGGGAGTGGGAACTTCATCCGGAAGTGTTTTCCAGTCTGATTCTCAATTGGGGTCATCCGGAATTGGATCTCATGGCATCTTGTCAGAATGCCAAGCTTCCAAGGTACGAATCGAGGTCAAGGGACCCTCAGACAATATTGATAGACGCCCTGGCGGTGCCTTGAAATTTCAGTCTTGCATACCTATTTCCTCCGTTTGCTCTTCTTCCTCGAGTCATTGCTCAAATCAAGCAGGAGAGGGGGTCGGTGATTCTCATTGCACCGGCTTGGCTGCGCAGGATTTGGTATACAGACCTGGTGGGAATGTCATCAGGGGCCCTTCCTTCATCCAAATCTAGTTTCTCTGAAGCTGACAGCGTTAAGAACACTTAATTTTATCGAAGTGGGGGTTTTCTGAGTCGGTCATTGAGACCATGATTCAGGATTGTAAACCTGTGACTAGAAAGATTTGCCACATGATATGGTGCAAATATCTATATTGGTGTGAATCCAAGGATTTCTCTTGGAGCAGAGTTAGGATTCCTAGAATTCTGTCGTTTCTCCAAGAAAGTTTGGAGAAAGGATTATCGGCTAGTTCCCTAAAAGGTCAAATTTCTGCCTTGTCTATTTTGTTACATAAACGTCTGGCGGATGTACCAGATGTACAATCATTTTGTCAGACCTTGGTCAGGATCAGGCCTGTGTTCAAACCAGTTACTCCTCCCTGGAGTCTTAATTTAGTTCTTAAAGTTCTTTAAGGGGCTCCGTTTGAGCCCATGCATTCCTTAGATATTAAGTTATCTTGGAAAGTTTTGTTTCTGGTTGCTATTTCATCTGCTCGTAGAGTTTCAGAGCTCTCTGCGTTACAGTATGAGTCACCTTACCTTATTTTTCATTCGGATAAGGTAGTGTTATGTACAAAATTAGGGTTTCTCCCTAAAGTAGTTTCTAATCGAAACATTAATCAGGAGATTGTGGTTCCTTCTTTGTGTCCTAATCCTCCTTCTCAGAAGGAAAGGTTTCTGCACAATTTACCTGATAACATTTATTTATTTTTTGACACGATGAGTCCACGGCCCGCCCTGTTCTATAGAAAGGTTGTTGATTTGTTATAAACTTCAGACACCTCTGCACCTTGTTTCTTCCTTTCTCTCCTTTACTTCGGTCGAATGATTGGGGTGGGAGGGAAGGGAGATGATATTTAACAGCTTGGCTGTGGTGCTCTTTGCCGCCTCCTGCAGGACAGGAGTGATATTCCCAATAGTAATTATGATGATCCGTGGACTCATCGTGTCAAAAAAGAAATACATTTATCAGGTAAGCATAAATTTTCTTTTTCTCTCTATGAATTTTGTCACTAGACCATACATCAATCATGCCTTTTGTTAACAGTATACTTAAGTAATAATAATGGCTACTTTCTTTGTACCCCTTTTACTTTGTCTTGCATGTTGTTCAGTTATTAATCAGTAATATCTGGTGCCAAAAGTTCCTATGTCAAAATACAATTTTTGTATAAGTTACTTAATATTTTATCTGGCTAACTACTGAAATTACTTATAAGAGTTTTGTAATGATTATGGGTTAATGTAATATTATTAGCATTATTGTTCATTTGTGTCAACATGTTTTGCATCACCATACAAATAGTAGCACAATGCCATGGTAAAAAGTTCAAAATACAATTACAAAAATATTATGAAAAGGTAGAGAGAGGATGCTACCTATGAGTTGCTATCTGATTTATCTTACCTTGTATGAAAGTGGCATACATACTTCAAAAATGTCTATCATGTATGTGTAACAGCACTATTGAAACATGGCAAAAATAATTTAAAGTTAAAAAAGGTTTAAAGAACCTTAAACTAAGAAATAAGTAGCCCATAAATTGTATGCTATTCATATTTCTTTTTAAAGACACGATGAGTCCACGGATCATCATCCTTACTTGTGGGATTACACCTCCTGGTCAGCAGGAAGAGGCAAAGAGCACCACAGCAGAGCTGTTAAATAGCTCCTCCCTTCCCTCCCACTCTAGTCATTCTCTTTGCCTACGTTAGTGATAGGAAGAGGTAAAGTGAGGTGTTAGTATAGATTCTTCAATCAAGAGTTTATTATTTTTAAAGTAGTGCAAGATTGTGCTGCTTTGTTCTAGGGTGTAGCCGTAGTCCATATCAGTCTCTTCAGTAGAGCTCTTGGTGGCTTTAGAGCAATGGGAACTGGTGGGACATAATTCTCACTGCGCCTCCCATACAGTTATGCTGCCCTTATCATGATGGCCTAAGCAATATCTAACTCTGGTCTTATCATTTTCCACAGGGCTATAGGAGGGACAGGACCTCTTACTGTTGGGGATGTCCTGCTGTCGGACAGCATTAAGGTAAGTGCAGTCTTTTTTTATTCTGGGGCACATTTCAAAGGACTCAGAGAGGACTCTGCACTTATACATTTATACATTTATTTTTCTTGAGGCTAATGGAGCCTTGGACTTCGGACATAAGGCTCTCCATGTAGGAGGAGTTTTGTATAATGACAGCTTATGTACAGGGGCTGGGAGTAAAAAGCTGGGCTCTATCGGTTATTTTTTTTTTTATTAAGATTTACCCGGTAAGGGCTGTGTAAATGTTGACACCCACGATGGGCGGGGCTACTATTTGCGTGCTTTAGACTTCACTAGAGACGCTGCGCAGTTTCATTTGGTATCCTTTCCGGAGGCGTTCCGGTTTTGACTAGAGACATCTCTGCTTTTATGCTTGCAGGACGGTGATATCGGACATTGCGCTAGAACTGCATGGTTAAGTAAGCAAGAGGTTGTTAGCGCTCTGAAGCCTGACCTGAAGCATTGCTGGGAGGAGTGGTTTGGAGACCGGTCGGCAGGTAGCCGCCTCAGCAGAGCTGTTGAGGCGGAGAGGTGTCTGGTTGTGGGTCAAAAACTTTTTATTTAAATGTGAGACGTTTTTGCTTAAGTCAGTAAAATAATTGCATTTACTTTTTAAAGGCACAGTATCCGGTTATTCATTCATGATTTATAAGTATTATTTTTAAAAATTGGGCTTTCTTTTTGCAACACTCTTTTTCTCATACAGTAAAAAAAATTTGGTTTACAATTTAAAGGGCCAGTATCGATTTTTGGATAATCAAAAATGTCTTATTTTATTTCTTTGTCTGTTCTCTAACATGGATTTAGAATGTTACTTGTGCCATGTGTTTGGATGCCAATGTGGAACCTCCAGTTCCTTTTTTTTCCCTCATGTATTGAGAGGGCTTTAAGCTATAGAGAAAAAAATTTCATGATAAAAATTTGTCAAAGGTGGATGCTTCTCAGGAGTCTAATGATGAGATGCAGAGTATGCCGCAGCTTTCTTCCCAAGCGTCACATCCTTTAACGCCCGCTCAAGCAGTGCCCTGTACTTCTTCTCTAGCTTCTGCTGGAGTTACGTTAAAAGACATAGCTGCAGTTATGTCTTCTACAATTTCTGATGCATTGTCTACCTTTCCTATGCTACAAGGCAAACGTAAAAGGAAGGACAATTATGTGGTCAATGAGGTTTCTGATGCTATGGTGGCAATCTCGGATGTACCCTCCCAGGGAACTGAGATGGAGGGTATAGAGGTTCTATCGGAAGGTGAAATTTCAGACTCAGGGAGTTCCTTACCTTTGACTGATTCAGAGGTTGTCTCTTTCAGGTTTAAACTAGAACACCTCCCTCTGTTACTCTGAGGTTTTGGTGACTTTAGACGACTGTGATTCCACGGTAGTGGTCGCTCCTGAGAAATCGAGTAAGTTGGACAGATACTTCGAAGTTCCTTCTTACTCAGATGTTTTTCCAGTTCCTAAGCGAACTTCGGAGATTGTTTCTAAGGAATGGGAGAGACCAGGTATTCCCTTCTCTCCTTCTCCTATTTTCAAGAAGATGTTCCCTATAGCTGACGCTGTCAGGGAAACTTGGCAAACGGTTCCTAAGGTGGAGGGGGCTATTTCCACCTTGGCCAAACAAACTACTATTCCTATTAAGGATAGTTGTGCTTTCAAAGACCCCATTGACAAGAAGTTGGAGGGTCTACTTAAAAAGATCTATGTTCACCAGGGGCTACTATTGCAGCCGGCTGCGTGCATTGCTACGGTCACCAGTGTGGCAGCTTATTGGTTTGATGCTTTGCCGAGTCTCTTAAGACTGAGACTTCTTTAGAGGAAATCCAGGATCGGATTAAAGCTCTGAAATTAGCCAATTCTTTTATTACAGATGCTTCTCTGCAAATTACTAAATTGGCAGCTAAGAGTTCAGGTTTTTCTATCCTAGCTTGCAGGGCCTTATGGTTGAAACCTTGGTCTGCGGACGTATCATCTAATTCTAAGCTCCTGGCAATTCCTTACAAGGGAAAGACCTTGTTTGGGCCTGGCTTGAAGGAAATTATCTCTGACATCACGGGAGGCAAGGGTCATCTCCTTCCTCAAGATAAAAGAACCAAACAGAAAGGACGACAAAGTAATTTTCGTTGCTTTTGAAATTTCAAGGGTAATTCCTTCTCTTCCTCCTAATCAGGAAGGAAACTATTCGCAATCTAAGTCTACTTGGAGACCAAACCAGTCTTGGAACAAGGGTAAACAATCCAAGAAGCCTGCTGCTGATTCCAAGTCAGCATGAAGGGTTTGCCCCCGATCCGGGACCGGATCTGGTAGGGGGCAGACTTTCTTTCTTCATCCAAGCTTGAAGGGGGGATGTTCAGGATCCCTGGGCTATAGAAACAGTGTCTCAGGGATACAAACTAGAGTTCAGAATTTTTTCTCCCCAAGGAAGATTTCTTCTTTCAAGATTATCTGCAGACCAGATAAAAAGAGAGGCGTTCTTACATTGTGTAAGAGACCTCTCCTCCATGGGAGTAATTTGTCCCATTCCTATACAGGAACACTGGCAGGGTTTTTATTCAAATCTGTTAATAGTGCCCAAAAAGGAGGAAACTTTCAGACCTATCCTAGACCTCAAGGGTCTAAACAAGTTTCTCAGTGTTCCATAATTCAAGATGGAGACTATTCGTTCCATTCTTCCATTGATCCAGGAGGATCAATTTATGACGACAGTGGATTTAAAGGATGCATATCTTCATGTTCCTATCCACAGAGATCATCACAAGTTCCTAAGATTTGCCTTTCTGGACGAACACTTTCAGTTTGTTGCTCTTCCTTTCGGTCTGGCCATGGCACCCAGAATTTACACAAAGGTTCTGGGGTCTCTGCTGGCGGTTCTAAGACCGCGGGGCATTGCGGTGGCGCCTTATCTGGACGATATTCTAATCCAGACGTCATCTTGTCCACAACTAAGGTCCTATACCGACATTGTGCTATCCTTCCTGAGAACTCACGGGTGGCGGCAATGGACATCATACCGTTTGCTCGGTTTCACCTCAGACCTCTGCAGTTAAACATGCTCAAGCTGTGGAATGGAGATTATGCAGATTTGTCTCCTTGAATAACCCTGGAACAGGAGACGATGGACTCTCTTCAATGGTGGTTGTCTCTGGATCATCTATCCCAGGGGACATGCTTTCGCAGACCTTCATGGGTAATTGTCACAACGGACGCCAGCCTTTTAGGATGGGGAGCAGTCTGGGGCTCTCTAAAGGCTCAGGGAGTATGGACTCAGGCAGAGTCTTTTCTTCCTATAAACATCCTGGAGCTAAGAGCGATCTTCAATGCTTTTCTGGCCTGGCCTCAGTTGGCTTCGGCCCAGTTCTTCAGATTCCAGTCGGACAACATAACGACAGTGGCTTACATCAATCATCAGGGAGGAACGAGGAGTTCCTTAGCGATGACCAAGGTAGCCAAGATAATCCGGTGGGCGGAGGCCCATTCTTGCCATCTGTCAGCGATCCACATCCCAGGGGTGGACAACTGGGAGGCTGACTTTCTGAGCAGGCAGACCTTTCATCCGGGAGAGTGGGAACGCCATCCGGAAGTATTCTCCAACATGATTCTCAAATGGGGTCGGCCGGAGTTAGATCTCATGGCATCTCGTCAGAATGCCAAGCTCCCGAGATACGGGTCAAGGTCCAGGGATCATCAGGCGGAACTGATAGATGCTCTAGCAGTTCCTTGGTCCTTCAGCCTAGCATATCTTTTTCCCCCGTTTGCTCTTCTTCCTCGGGTCATTGCTTAAATCAAACAGGAGAAGGCATCAGTGATCCTCATTGCTCCTGTGTGGCCTCGCAGGATTTGGTATGCCGATCTGGTGGACATGTCATCCCTGCCACCTTGGAGACTGCCATTGAGGAAGGATGTTCTCATTCAAGGACCCTTCCTTCATCCAAATCTAATTTCTCTGAAGCTGACTGCTTGGAGATTGAATGCTTAATTCTATCCAAGCGGGGTTTTTGTGATCCGTCATAGAGACCTTGATTCAGGCGCATAAGCCTGTAACTAGAAAGATTTACTACAAGATATGGCGTAAATATCTTTATTGGTGTGAATCCAAGGGCTACTCATGCAGTAGAGTTAGGATTCCCAGAATTTTGTCTTTTCTCCAAGAAGGATTGGAGAAGGGTTTATCGGCAAGTTCCCTAATGGGTCAGATCTCTGCCTTATCTATTTTGTTATACAAACGTCTGGCTGATGTCCCAGATGTTCAATCCTTTTGTCAGGCCTTGATTAGGATCAGGCCTGTGTTCAAACCAGTTACTCCTCCATGGAGTCTGAATTTAGTTCGTAAAGTTCTTCAAGGGGCTCCGTTTGAGCCTATGCATTCCTTAGATGTTAAGTTGTTATCTTGCAAAGTTTTATTTCTTGTTGTTATTTCTTCAGCTCGAAGAGTTTCTGAGCTTTTGGTGTTGCAATACAATTCGCCTTATCTTATTTTCCATTCGGATAAGGTAGTTTTGCGTACTAAACTAGGGTTCCTTCCTAAGGTTGTTTCAGACAGGAACATTAATCAGGAGATTGTGGTTCCTTCGTTGTGTCCTAATCCTTCTTCTAAGAAGGAACGTCTTCTGCACAATTTGGACGTAGTCCGTGCTTTAAAGTTTTACTTACAAGCTACTAAAGACTTTCATCAGTCTTCTTCTCTATTTTTAATTTTCTCTGGAAATCGTAAGGGTCAGAAAGCTACGGCTACCTCTCTTTCTTTTTGGTTGAAGAGTATCATGCGCTTTGCATATGAGACTGCTGGACAGCAGCCTTCTGAAAGAGTTATGGCTCATTCCACTAGGGCTGTTGCTTCTTCATGGGCATTCAAAAATGAAGCTTCTGTAGAACAAATTTGCAAGGCTGCAACTTGGTCTTGTCTTCGCACTTTTTCAAAATTTTACAAATTTGATACTTTTGCCTCGGCCGAGGCTGCTTTTGGGAGAAAGGTTCTTCAAGCAGTGGTGTCTTCCGTTTAGGTTCCCTGTCTTGTCCCTCCCTTATCATCCGTGTACTCTAGCTTTGGTATTGTATCCCACAAGTAAGGATGATGATCCGTGGACTCATCGTGTCTTTTCTCCTGTTAAGTGTAGTCAGTCCACGGGTCATCCATTACTTATGGGATTATATCTCCTCCCTAACAGGAAGTGCAAGAGGATCACCCAAGCAGAGCTGCTATATAGCTCCTCCCCTCTACGTCATACCCAGTCATTCTCTTGCACCTAACTAATAGATAGGACGTGTGAGAGGACTGTGGTTGTTAAACTTAGTTTTTATTTCTTCAATCAAAAGTTTGTTATTTTAAACAGCACCGGAGTGTGTTGTTTTTTCTCAGGCAGCATTAGAAGAAGAATCTACCTGAGTTTGTGTATGATCTTAGCGGTCGTAACTAAGATCCATTTGCTGTTCTCGGCCATTCTGAGGAGTGAGGTAACTTCAGAACAGGGGACAGCAGGCAGGGTTCACCTGCAAGGAGGTATGTTGCAGTATATTATTTTCTAAGGAATGGAATTGACTGAGAAAATACTGCTAATACCGATGTAATGTAAGTGCAGCCTTAAATGCAGTAGTAGCGACTGGTATCAGGCTGATATGTATGTATGTTTACACTGAGGTATTTCTAGGGAATGGAACTTCACTAAGAAAATACTGTATACATTTAAGTTATATTTGAGCCTCCACTGCAGTGAAAGCGACTAGCAGCAGGCTTATTAATAACATTTCATAATTTTATTTTTAAACGTTTACTGGCATGTTAATCGTTTTTTTCTGAGGTACTTGGTGATAAAACTTTATGGGCATGATTTTTACCACATGGCTGTCGTTTGTTTATGAATAAAATCAGTTTACTGAGCTTCCCCACTGTTATATGATGAGTGGGAGGGGCCTATTTTAGCGCTTTATTGCGCAGTAAAAATTCAGTCACAGTCTTCCTATTTCTTCCTCCATGATCCAGGACGTCTCTACAGAGCCCAGGGGTCTCCAAAACTAGTTTTGAGGGAGGTAATCACTCACAGCAGACCTGTGAGACTGTGTTTTGACTGTGATAAAAACGTTTATATTAAATTGTTATCCGTTTTTGGGTACTAAGGGGTTAATTATCCATTTGCTGGTGGGTGCAATCCTTTGCTAACTTAATGCATTTACTGTGAAAATTTGGTTCATTGTTATTTCAACTGTGACAGTTTTTTGTGCTTCTTAAAGGCACAGTAACGTTTTTTATATTGCTTGTAAATTTATTTGAAAAGTATTTTCCAAGCTTGCTAGTCTCATTGCTAGTTTGTTTAAACATGTCTGACACAGATGAATCTCTTTGTGCAATATGTTTAAAGGCCAATGTGGAGCCCAATAGAAATTTGTGTACTAATTGCATTGATGCTACTTTAAATAAAAGCCAATCTGTACATGTAAAGAAAATTTCACCAGACAACGAGGGGGAAGTTATGCCGACTAACTCTCCTCACGTGTCAGTACCTTCGCCTCCCGCTCAGGAGGTGCGTGATATTGTGGCGCCAAGTACATCAGGGCGGCCCATACAAATCACTTTGCAAGACATGGCTAATGTTATGACTGAAGTACTATCTAAATTGCCAGAATTTAGGGGTAAACGCGATCACTCTGGGGTAAGAACAGAGTGCGCTGATAATAATAGAGCCATGTCTGATACTGCGTCACAATTTGCAGAACATGAGGACGGAGAGCTTCATTCTGTGGGTGACGGATCTGATCCAAGTAAACTGGACTCAGACATTTCAAATTTTAAATTTAAGCTTGAGAACCTCCGTGTATTACTAGGGGAGGTATTAGCGGCTCTGAATGATTGTAACACGTTTGCAATTCCATAGAAAATATGTAGGCTGGATAAATATTTTGCGGTACCGACGTGTACTGACGTTTTTCCTATACCTAAAAGGCTTACAGAAATTGTTAACAAGGAGTGGGATAGACCCGGTGTGCCTTTTTCACCCCCTCCTATATTTAGAAAAATGTTTCCAATAGACGCCACCACACGGGACTTATGGCAGACGGTCCCTAAGGTGGAGGGAGCAGTTTCTACTCTGGCTAAGCGCACCACTATCCCGGTGGAGGATAGCTGTGCTTTTTCAGATCCAATGGATAAAAAGTCAGAGGGTTACCTTAAGAAAATGTTTGTTCAACAAGGTTTTATATTACAACCCCTTGCATGCATTGCGCCTGTCACGGCTGCGGCGGCATTCTGGTTTGAGTCTCTGGAAGAGACCATTAGCTCAGCTCCATTGGATGAGATTATAGACAAGCTTAAAGTCCTTAAGCTAGCTAATTCATTTATTTCTGATGCCGTAGTACACTTAACTAAGCTTACGGCTAAGAACTCCGGATTCGCCATTCAAGCGCGCAGAGCGCTGTGGCTTAAATCCTGGTCAGCCGATGTGACTTCTAAATCGCTTAACATACCTTTCAAAGGGCAGACATTATTCGGGCCCGGTTTGAAAGAAATTATCGCTGACATTACTGGAGGTAAGGGCCATGCCCTGCCTCAAGACAGAGCCAAACCAAGGGCTAAACAGTCTAATTTTCGTGCCTTTCGTAACTTCAAGGCAGGAGCAGCATCAACTTCCTCCGCTCCAAAACAGGAAGGAACTGTTGCTCGCTACAGACAGGGCTGGAAACCTAACCAGTCCTGGAACAAGGGCAAGCAGGCCAGAAAGCCTGCTGCTGCCCCTAAGACAGCATGAAGTGAGGGCCCCTGATCCGGAAACGGATCTAGTGGGGGGCAGACTTTCTCTCTTCGCCCAGGCTTGGGCAAGAGATGTCCAGGATCCCTGGGCGTTAGAGATCATATCTCAGGGATATCTTCTGGACTTCAAAGATTCTCCTCCAAAAGGGAGATTTCATCTTTCAAGGTTGTCAGCAAACCAGATAAAGAAAGAGGCGTTTCTACGCTGTGTACAAGACCTTTTACTAATGGGAGTGATCCACCCAGTTCCGCGGTCGGAACACGGACAAGGGTTTTACTCAAATCTGTTTGTGGGTCCAAAAAAAGAGGGAACCTTCAGACCAATCTTGGACTTAAAGATCCTAAACAAATTCCTAAGAGTTCCATCGTTCAAAATGGAAACTATTCGGACAATCTTACCTATGATCCAAAAGGGTCAGTACATGACCACAGTGGATTTAAAGGATGCCTACCTTCACATACCGATTCACAAGGATCATTATCGGTATCTAAGGTTTGCCTTCCTAAACAGGCATTACCAGTTTGTAGCTCTTCCCTTCGGGTTAGCTACGGCTCCAAGAATCTTTACAAAGGTTCTGGGCTCTCTTCTGGCGGTACTAAGACCGCGAGGAATATCGGTAGCTCCGTACCTAGACGACATTCTGATACAAGCGTCAAGTTTCCAAACTGCCAAGTCTCATACAGAGTTAGTTCTGGCATTTCTAAGGTCGCATGGGTGGAAGGTGAAAGTAGAAAAGAGTTCTCTATTGCCACTCACAAGAGTTCCCTTCTTGGGGACTCTTATAGATTCTGTAGAAATGAAAATTTACCTGACAGAGGACAGGTTAACAAAACTTCTAAATGCTTGCCGTGTCCTTCATTCCATTCAACACCCGTCAGTGGCTCAATGCATGGAGGTAATCGGCTTAATGGTAGCGGCAATGGACATAGTACCTTTTGCACGCCTGCATCTCAGACCACTGCAATTGTGCATGCTAAGTCAGTGGAATGGGGATTACTCAGATTTGTCCCCTATGCTAAATCTGGATCAAGAGACCAGAGATTCTCTTCTATGGTGGCTTTCTCGGCCACATCTGTCCAGGGGGATGCCCTTCAGCAGGCCAGATTGGACGATTGTAACAACAGACGCCAGCCTGCTAGGTTGGGGCGCTGTCTGGAATTCCCTGAAGGCTCAGGGATTATGGACTCAGGAGGAGAGACTCCTTCCAATAAACATTCTGGAATTAAGAGCAGTTTTCAATGCCCTTCTGGCTTGGCCTCAGTTAGCAACTCTGAGGTTCATCAGGTTTCAGTTGGACAACATCACGACTGTGGCTTACATCAACCATCAGGGAGGGACAAGGAGTTCCCTAGCGATGATGGAAGTCTCGAAGATAATTCGCTGGGCAGAGTCTCACTCTTGCCACCTGTCAGCGATCCACATCCCAGGCGTGGAGAACTGGGAGGCGGATTTCCTAAGTCGCCAGACTTTTCATCCAGGGGAGTGGGAACTTCATCCGGAGGTATTTGCCCAACTGCTTCAGCTTTGGGGCAAACCAGATCTGGATCTCATGGCGTCTCGCCAGAACGCCAAGCTCCCTTGTTACGGATCCAGGTCCAGGGACCCGGGAGCGGTATTGATAGATGCTCTGACAGCACCTTGGGTTTTCGACATGGCTTATGTGTTTCCACCCTTCCCGATGCTTCCTCGATTGATTGCCAGGATCAAACAGGAGAGAGCATCGATAATTCTAATAGCGCCTGCGTGGCCACGCAGGACCTGGTATGCAGATCTAGTGGACATGTCGTCCTGTCCACCCTGGTCTCTACCTCTGAGACAGGACCTTCTGATTCAGGGTCCTTTCAAACATCCAAATCTAATTTCTCTGAGGCTGACTGCATGGAGATTGAACGCTTGATTCTATCAAAGCGGGGATTCTCGGAGTCAGTGATTGATACCTTAATACAGGCTAGGAAACCTGTTACAAGGAAAATTTACCATAAAATATGGCGTAAATACTTACATTGGTACGAATCCAAGAGCTACTCATGGAGTAAGGTTAGGATTCTTAGGATATTGTCTTTTCTACAAGAAGGTTTAGAAAAGGGTTTATCTGCTAGTTCGTTAAAGGGACAGATCTCAGCTCTGTCTATCCTTTTACACAAACGTCTGTCAGAAGTTCCAGACGTTCAGGCTTTTTGTCAGGCTTTGGCCAGGATTAAGCCTGTGTTTAAGACTGTTGCTCCGCCGTGGAGCTTAAACTTAGTTCTTAACGTTCTGCAGGGTGTTCCGTTTGAACCCCTTCATTCCATTGATATCAAGCTGTTATCTTGGAAAGTTCTGTTTTTAATGGCTATTTCCTCGGCTCGAAGAGTCTCTGAGCTATCGGCCTTACATTGTGATTCTCCTTATCTGATTTTTCATTCAGACAAGGTAGTTCTGCGTACTAAACCTGGGTTCTTACCTAAGGTAGTCTCTAACAGGAATATCAATCAAGAGATTGTTGTTCCATCATTGTGCCCTAACCCTTCTTCAAAGAAGGAACGACTTCTGCACAATCTGGATGTCGTCCGTGCCCTGAAATTTTATTTACAGGCAACTAAAGATTTTCGCCAAACTTCTTCCCTGTTTGTCGTTTATTCTGGACAGAGGAGAGGTCAAAAAGCTTCGGCTACCTCTCTCTCTTTCTGGCTTCGTAGCATAATACGTTTAGCCTATGAGACTGCTGGACAGCAGCCTCCTGAAAGAATTACAGCTCATTCTACTAGAGCTGTGGCTTCCACTTGGGCCTTTAAAAATGAGGCCTCTGTTGAACAGATTTGCAAGGCTGCAACTTGGTCTTCGCTTCACACTTTTTCGAAATTTTACAAATTTGACACTTTTGCTTCTTCGGAGGCTGTTTTTGGGAGAAAGGTTCTACAGGCAGTGGTTCCTTCCGTGTAAAGATCCTGCCTGTCCCTCCCGTCATCCGTGTACTTTTAGCTTTGGTATTGGTATCCCATAAGTAATGGATGACCCGTGGACTGACTACACTTAACAGGAGAAAACATAATTTATGCTTACCTGATAAATTCCTTTCTCCTGTAGTGTAGTCAGTCCACGGCCCGCCCTGTTTTTACGGCAGGTCTAAATTTTAAATTAAACTCCAGTCACCACTGCACCTTATAGTTTCTCCTTTCTCGTTTGGTTTCGGTCGAATGACTGGGTATGACGTAGAGGGGAGGAGCTATATAGCAGCTCTGCTTGGGTGATCCTCTTGCACTTCCTGTTAGGGAGGAGATGTAATGGATGACCCGTGGACTGACTACACTACAGGAGAAAGGAATTTATCAGGTAAGCATAAATTATGTTTTTAAAAAGAAAAGAAAATTTATGCTTACCTGATTTGTTTCTTTTTAAACACGATGAGTCCACGGCCCGCTCTGTTCTTTTTAAGACAGGCTGTTATTTTTTGTAAACTTCAGACACCTCTGCACCTTGGCTTTTCCTTTCTCTTCCTAACTTCGGTCGAATGACTGGAGTGGGAGGGAAGGGAGGAGCTATTTAACAGCTCTGCTGTGGTGCTCTGCCTCCTCCTGCTGACCAGGAGGTGTAATCCCACAAGTAAGGATGATGATCCGTGGACTCATCGTGTCTAAAAAGAAACAAATTTATCAGGTAAACATAAATTTTCTTTTTATTTCCAATGTTTTTCTGTTGTTTAAAGGGGCATTTTACTCTAAAAGTGTCTCACCTTTAAAGGAACAGCCTAGTCAAAATTAAACGTTCATGATTCAGATAGGGCATGCAATTTTAAACAACTTTCCAATTTTTGTTATCATCAAATTTGCTTTGTTTTCTTGGTATTCTTTGTTGAAAGCTTAACCTAGATAGGCTCATATGCTAATTGCTAAACACTTGAATGGCTGCCTCTTATCTCAGTGCATTTTGACAGTTTTTTTTACAGCTAGACATAGCGCTAGTTCATGTGTGCCATATAGATAACATTGTGCTCACTCCTGTGGAGTTACCTAGGAGTCAGCACTGATTGGCTAAAATGCATGTCTGTGCAGAAGCTAAGATACAAGGTAATCACAGAGGTAAAAAGTATATTAATATAACCATGTTGGTTATGCAAAACTGGTGAATGGGTAATAAATGGATTTTTAAACAATAAAAATTCTTGTGTAGACTGTCCCTTTTAATATGTTTCTAATAGTCCATTTCTCTTCTTTACTGTTATTTTTTATTTTAAATAGCTACTGAAAATCTATGTAAAGAGAACTCAATAGACCTGATTAATCTCCCAGTGGAAGAGAGAGATGTGAAAAACTGCTTGTGTTTATTCAATCTTCCCAGCCATAATTAGTATTTCAATGCTTAACATAAATAACATTAGCAGGTCTGCTTTACTTACAGGCTCAGCCCATTGCTATGGCCATGTTCTAGATGTTGTAATGAGAAAAAACTGCTAATAATTAAACATGAAGGAAAAATTAATCATGCATTTAATAATCTTCAGTAGTTATAGCAAGTCATTTAGAACACATTAAGGGCAAAACATTTTTTTACAGTACAGTGTCCCTTTCACATGAATTGTGCTTTTTATATTTCCTCCAGAGTGACCTAAGTGCATATACCATTCTAAAGTATGCTCTAGTTTATCAGATCCTGAAACATATAGAACAATTTCCTATATCAGTGCAGCAGTTAATATTCTCCCCCTAACTGACTCAATAAAAATAAATCCATTTGCTGAATCTTCCCTAAAGAATACATCAGGATAGGGTAACCCTGCTAACAAAACGTTAGCCTATTTTAAGTAAACATACCCACAGTGATTAGATAGTTGATTAAATAACCCTCAATTTTAGTTTCAGGTTAAAATCCCAATATGTTTCAGCATGTTTGCTTTCCTCAGGAGCCTCAATGATCAGTAATGTGTACTCCAGCAATATTCTGTTCTGTGTGACTAGTGCAGGAGCTATGGTGTCCCATGGATGCAATTGCTCTTATTAATATGCTGGAACCCAGGGTTATATACTACACATAGCTCTGCTAACAGAATAATATCTCAGATTGCTCTGTGCTGGTGCAGTTTGACAATACCACAAATACTACCTTAAAGCATTACTTTCCAATGGGAAATGTAGTGATAGTCTAATACATGTGGTCTCCAAGATACTGGCCTGGAAAGAATCACATATTCATCTCTTTCATCTGACTACAATACTGGAGTCGATAATTGGGAAGGGAGCTTACCTTATCAGCAATCACTTTATCCCTTTATCTTTGTTTCTTACAAGTCTATTGCACACTTTGTACTCCCTTCTGTAGATCTAATGGCCTTGCGCCAAAACTTCAAGATTCTTTTGTACGGATCCAGAACCAAAGATCCGCAAGTTTTGTGGATGCACTGGCTCTCCATTGAAACTTTAGCTTGTATTTTTCCTTCTACTATCATTGTATTCAGAGTTATTTGGTTAAAGACACCTGATACAAAACATTTTTTTTTCTGTTAATAATGTTTCTTAATGTATTACAGTGCTGTGTTTTTTTTTGTTTTGAGAAATGCATGTTCCTGTGCTGAATATACCAGCTTTTCATGTGTTAGGTGCCAATCAATGAATGAAAAGTAGAGTTACAGGACTAAAATGCACTTAATCGGTCACTTCCTGTAAGTTTCACCTTAAACTTTAACAGCTTTTACTTAATTTACTTTTTTTTAACCTCAGATTTTTAGCATGTTTAACAGTGTACTCCAAAAAAAATTAAATGTAATTCGAAAGAACAGGATTTAAAAATATGGAAAAAATTTTACCTGCAAAAATATGAAGTAAAAGTTGTTTAGATTTAAATTGAAACTAATAGACCAGTATCAACTGTTCACTTCCTGATAATTGGCTTATAGAAACTTCCTACTAATGTTTAGTGATCGGGCATTAGTAAGGGGATACACAACTATTACAACTTTTATTATTTGAAATTAAAATCTCTTGTTTCTATTAATAGTTACAGCAAAAAATAAATCAATCCATATTTGATGCTTCATCCCCCATTTTTGACCACATTGATCACATTGGTTTGCATATCGTATTTCACTTGCAGCTGCTCTTTTATATGTTACTCTCTGCATTTTTTTTTAATTATCTGCCCTGAATTATATGAATTAGCTCTGACAGGTAAATTGTTTAACTCTTATAATAAGCCCATACAAACTAGTTACTTCCACGAGCCTTATTCAAATTCATGCTCTGAATGGAATACACTTAGACCTTTCTCTGGTCATGTTCACTTTTTGTTTTGTTTTTTGCTTCCTTTAGAAGGTTTTATTTTTGCCTTGGAATTTTCAACTTTTCCTCCAAATGCTCAGATTTGCATCTAGCCTCATCTCACTAACCTTTCATTACTATTAGATTAATATCAAGCCACCACTAGGAGAAATGCAAACTATTGAACACAAGATTCTGCCTTCTCTTGTGTACTTTATTCGACACTCCAGTTTTATTATTTTAGTAAAACAAAGGTAGAAGGCAGAAGAGAAGGGGAAAATGAGTTCTAGACTGAAAGTAAGACCCCAAACCAGGAAGGGTGAGTCTTCAACTTGATTGTGACAACACCTGAAGCAGTAGGTGATTCATTACAGTTGGGCTTGTACCATCATAATGGAGTGTATAACAGTCTGGAAATGAGCAGGACTAGAATCTGTCTAAGAAAAATAGGAAGATAACTCATTAAATGGATACTAAACCCATATTTTTTTCTTTCATGATTCAGATAGAGCATGCAATTTTAAGAAACTTTCTAATTTACTTCTATTATATTGTTCTCTTTCTATCTTTATTTGAAAAAGTAGGAATGTAAGCTTAAGACCCATTTTTGGTTCAGAACCTGGGTATCTCTGGCTGATTGGTGACTAAATGTAGTGAAAAATGCGAATTTCTACTTCTATTAGGGATTTTATGTCATAGTGGGAAGTATTGTAAAAGTGTTTTAATATTGATTAAATAAAATGGCTTTTCTTAGAACAGAGCTCTGCATTATTGCTTTATTTATTTCACACATTTGTATTACACGTTTGCTGTTGTACACATATTTTAGATATTAGTAGCTGACAGCTGTAGTTTCGATTTCCATGTGGTAAAATCCCTTTGATTCCACAAGTGATGCCTTTTTACCATGTCCATTTCTAAATGTTATATTGTCTTTGTTTCTGATTCTCTGTTACTGTTGTTTTACAACGTGTATTTATATTTTTTCTTTGGTCTTTGCAGAATTAACTCATGAATTTCTTCAGATCTTAGAGAAAACGCCTAATCGTCTGAAGCGCATCAGGAACTGGAGGGTAAGAATTTACGGACATTGAGTATTTTTACTTCCTGCTAAAAACTGCTAATTACAATATATTTAACATTTTTTTAGTAAAGTGAAAGTAAATCCTAGCGTTTTACAAACGCTAGGATTGACTTTTGAAACAAATAAAGGGGACTTTCATTCATGAAGTATAAGAAACTTCATTTAGACAGCTCCTGTTTTAACTGATCGCCGTTCTTAGCTGCTACAGCAGCCCACGGCTAAAAGAATTTTTTGCTAAGAAGTGACGTTTTTACCTCTTAGCCAATAGCCGTGCGGTAAATCCGGCTTGGCGCCCATGGAAGACGGATTTACCGCATGTTTATTGGCTAAGAGGTGAAAACGTCACCTCTTAGCAAAAAATTCTTTTAGCCATGTGCTGCTGTAGCAGCTAAGAACGGCGATCAGTTAAAACAAATATAGGAGCTTTCTACATGAAGTATCTTATACTTCATGAATGAAAGTACCCTTTATTTGTTTCAAAAGTCAATCCTTGTAAAACGCTAGGATTTACTTTAACTTTAAGCACTGTATCAGGTTATTTTCTTCAGTTAGGCAGTTTCCACTGGACCCCTTAAATGCAGACATGCCCATAATTCTGCTTTTGCCAACTTTACTGGGCATGAACCCAACATAGAATTCATGAATCACAGTAGCAAAATTCTAGAGACAAAGCATCAATTTGTATTCATACTTGCAGCTTAATTTAATTGGATTTTTATTTATTTCATCAATATTGTTATAATATAGTAAAGTATAGTAGCAGCCAACAGTGAATCCAGGTGTGAAACCCTTCATTTGTACCTTAGCAATTTTGTGAATTGGTTTTAGATGCAGTTTACTTTGCTCAGTCAGAACTTTTTTTCATTCACAGATAAATCAGGCTGCCAAAAAACCTAAAGAGGGTGGATGTGAGGAAGATGAAGAAAGCAACAACAGTCTTTCTGATCAAACTATACTACGTATGATCTCTGGCAGTGGTATCTTGAGCAACTCACCTTCATCTGACTCCTCAAACCAACCATTTTCAATTACGAAATTGGAGTCAGGAGGGTCATGGAGTGCCCCAGCACCTCACCAACGTGAGCAACTTAGGACTAATGAACATTTAACATGTCCAGAACAGTCCCAACACAGTTCCAAGTCATCAACTGTAGCAACAAAAGTAAGCTTGAAAGACTACCGTGCAAAGCATGCAGATGAGCTGGCTGCACAGAAACGCCAGCTGGGACAACTGGAAGCCAACCTGAAGGAACAGTATGCATGTGCTGCTCAGAGCCTGCTTTTACAGCAGCAACGGGAAAAGGAGACTCGCGCATCCCCGATTATTCTAAAGATTCCGTTGCATGAAGTAAGCCATGAGCGGTCAGAGAAATCCTCTAGTCTGAAGTTACGCCTTCCAGTGTCTAGCCGTGATAAGCCTGAAGAAGGAAAGATCCGTATTAAAATGCCAGGTGATGAGAGTAGTGGCAACAGCAGTAGTGGCAACAGCAGCAGTGGCAAAAACAGGGACAAGCACAGGACTAGCTCTTCATCCTCACATCACCACCACCATCACCATCATAGCAGCCAGTCTCACCGCCAGCACCAGCAAGACCCATCAGCCAGCAGTAGCAGCAAAAGGTCTACAGCTGCTGTGGGAGGCTCCTTACACAAAACATCTTCTTCCAGAAAGAGGCCTCCACCAGAGGAGGTTACTGGACATGAACCTTCACACAAAACAAACAGGACTTCCAAACATCCCCCTCTTGATTCATCTGTCCAAAACAAAATACGTGTGACACACAACAAAACAGACAGGGAGCCCACAAGTGCAAATGGGCACAGTGGACATAAGATAATTGATTACCAGGACACAGTTAACATGTTGCATTCACTACTGAGTGCACAGGGAGTGCAGCCCATGCCAGCCCCTCAGTATTTGAATCAATATGGAGAGTATCGCCGGGCAAAACCCAGCAATCCAGAAAAGACTAGACCACCTCCACTCCCTGCTGAACCTCCGCCCCCACTTCCGCCTCTTCCAAAGTGATTGCTAGACTTACAAACTCCTTGTAAGTCTAGCACATTGGAGTGGCTATTTTACCAGCATATTTTTCTCTGCCTTCAATCTTCCTTGTTTGTCTTTGCTGATTATATCATGACTTTGTTTCCCTAAAAACATTGTATTATTTTTCTTCAGGTTTCTAAAATCTTTGTTTCCAGGATTCAAGTGGTGCCGCAACACTTTTCATTGTACATAGCTGTATTCATTTGTTGATCAGAAAATCACACTCTCTATTTGTCTTTAATTTCTCAAATATTTTATTGCTATCTCTGCTTCTAACAAACGGGTCATAGATTTTATTAAAATATAAGAAGCAGAAGCAATGGAAATCAATACAAAGAACAAACTTGATATTATTTCTGAATGATGTTTTATATGTAACAATCTACAGATACAATATGGATGTCTGCACTCTGAGTACTGTTTGTTTAGTATAATTTTAACTGAGTTATTTTAAGAGCTGTTTTGCGCAAATACACTGTACAGTGTGTGTGTTTGCTAAAGGTCTTTATCACACACAAAAATATTGTATAATTTTTATATATATATATATTAGCAAGAAATAAGCACTCTCTGGTTTTGAAAAACAAATAGTATATTTTACTAGCGTAAAATATACTATTTGTTTTTCAAAACCAGAGAGTGCTTATTTCTTGCTAATCTATTATTCCTATTTTTGCACCCTTGTGCCTACCTGACCAGTTTGGTGAGAGTGCTTTTGTACCCAAAGATTTATATATATATATATCAAATTAAATGCCACAAGTCTCAAGAGACTAGTACAGGTACAAATTCCCAAATCTGGAATTCCAAACTTGTTCTAAAAGCCAAACTTTTTCACTAATATTAAAAAAAAAAAAAAAAAATTATCAAAAATTACTATTTTGCCTGTTTGTAAGTCATAAAAGTATTAAAACAATAATATAAAATGAACTAGTTATATTTATAAGCTGTATTATAAAATTGAAATATTGCCTAAATGACATAAGATATTGTTGTTTTCACTTGGTGCCCTCTCTCAACTATCCCATTTTAAGGATGCAAATATTCCAAAATCCAAACCTTTTCCAGTCCCAAGCAGTTTGGATAAAGGGTTTTCTACCTGTAACCTTGATGAAGGATACAAGGTCCCAATTTTTAAAATCCTTTCTCCAGCTTTAGCGCTCACTGTTTTTCTTTCTTTGTACCTGTTGGAAAGAAAACAAACAAAAGAAACTCACATGTGCTGTATCTAAAATAAGTGGGGAACGATGCCCCCTTAAAATGCACTAACTGAGTTTGATGGAAGCAATAATTGTCTATTCAATAATTACCAAAAAGATACAATTATTTAAAAATAGATACAAGTTTTCATCAATGCCATTTGTCCATTCCCACTGGCCTTTCTCAGATGCATTATTGCTAGACATACTCTTTATGCCTAAAATACTTTTATCTCCATAACATTGTCCCATTTAGTTAGATAAACTGTGGAGTAGATTACAGAGACTCCAGAACATTGTAGACGGACCTCTGGAAACGGATTACATAGTGGCACTGGCAATCTAAACTATTCCTGTCGGATACTGTCTTAACTTTCCCTGTGAAGAGAGCACGCGGGGAAGGGCTGGGCATTTGATATAACACTGAGACGTGACATATTTATGCCTTCATACAACACTTACACTCCATCTAACTTAGTGCATTTAAAGGGGCCAGTGTTCCCCACTTGTTTTAGATACTGCATATGTGGGTTTCCTTTGTCTCTTTTCTTTCCTACAGGTAGTGCATCACAAAGAAAGAGAGATAATGAGCGCTAAAGCTGGAGATAGGATTTATATATATATATATATATACACGTATTTTAATAAATTACAATACAATTTACAATATACAATATTTTTATGTGTGATAAAGACCTTTAGCAAACACACACACTCAGTGTTTTTGCGCAACAGCTCTTAAAATAACTCCTTTGTGCTGTCTGAAGGGTCCCCCCTTTATCCTGAGCTGCTTGTTGGGTCAGGTGAATAAGCGCGAGTTCAATAATGATATATTTTGACTTTAGTATGATTTTAACATCACAGTAGTAGGCATTTTAACGTCTTGTGTGCTGTTAGTAGACCTGGGATTTCCCACTATGAGCAAAGGTAGCTTGGTCAAATGGATGTTGATCAACCATCTTATGAAGCAGTGATATTATAAAATCCTGGCCTATTTATTGCACTCAAAGACTTTTTTATTAACCGCCTGCTGCTACCATCTCAGGATAAATATTTTGTGTTTTGTTAGTTGAGTGCAATCAATGTGAGAATCATATGCGGAGTGAGTGTTTACACTTTGTGATAACTTTTTATATGGTTTCCTAGCTCATGCACAGTAAATTGAATTTAATTTGTTGCATTGAAACTTCTAACCATTTCCTTGAGAGTGCCCTACATTGAGGGATAGATGTGATTAGTTATCCCCAAGTTGGTAAATGCTATACTCTATAGAACTTCTATTACTTTGTAAGGTCCCTCTCTATAGGACTTCTATCCCTTTATAAGGTTATTTACGTATTTCCTAACTCATCTAATATTTATGTTCTTGAAGCAGTTACATCAAACTATTGTCCCTAGTTGTGGTAATTGGACTTGTTAGTAAGGCTTTTTATGAGAGCAAATTATTGTTTCATCAACGTGATACAACCAATGAATGATCCACTAGCTCTTAACCATATAGACTGCAAATAACTTAGAATTTATCGTCTGGGATCGCAAATATTGCTTTTTTCCTTATAATACTTTTCTGATGATCAGTCATTTTCATACTTTCTCCAATGTCATTAGTTTATTTTCTACCTTGCATGTGCATACTTGCATGAAGTATTTGTGTCCTTAGTATTACCTCCGTTTGTTGAATTTTGGTTATAGTTGTGGGTATATTCTGAATTCACCAGAACTATAAAGGGTTATACAGAATCTGGGTAATAGTTTATTAGCCTAGATGACAAAGGCAGCTTACATTTCGGTTAAAGACTGAAACTAAGGAAGCTTCTTCCGTCCATAGTTGGATTGATTTTCTTAAAGGGACATGAAACCCTACATTTTTGTTTCAGTATTCAGATAGAGCATACACTTTTAAATAACTTTCCAATTTATTTCTATTATTTAACTTGCTTTGTTCTCCTGGTATTGTTTGTTGAAAAACATGCCTAAGTAGGCTCAGAAGCAGCAATGCACTACTGGGAGCCAGTTGCTGATTGGTGGCTGCCTAGTAGTGCATTATTACATTTGTACCTACCTAAGTATGTTTTTCAACAAACTATACCAAGAGTTTATTATACCATTACAATACTTTTCATGAGTTAATCTAAACCCTGCATGTTTGACACACTACACACACACACGCGTGTGCGTGTGTGTGTGTGTGTGTATATATATATATATATATGTGTGTGTGTGTATATATATATATATATGTGTGTGTGTATATATATATATATATATATATATATGTGTGTGTGTATATATATATATATATATATATATGTGTGTGTGTGTGTATATATATATATATATATATATATGTGTGTGTGTGTATATATATATATATATATATGTGTGTGTGTGTATATATATATATATGTGTGTGTATGTTAGTTTTTATTTATATATATATATATATATATATATATGCAAATAAATTAAAGAAATTCCCTACTTTTTAAAAAAATATAACTTGCAGAATGACCACACACACACACACATGTATTAATTAGTTATTGTAAAGGTTATGGAACAATTCATGTATTTCTTAACAGTCCCCTTAGCTGGTGATGAAGCCAGTGAATGTTACTATCTCTTAAAGAGATATTCTAGTTGAAAAATGACATGCTCTAATCCGTTAGAGCATGTCATTTTAAGATTATCGACCACAGACTATTGTGTGTTTAACCTCCGCAAAGGGGATAAACACACAGTAGAAATACCACTTGGGGCTCGCAGAGCAATTCTGGTCCCAAGCAGTAAAAGGCGCTGATTTAATCAGCAGAGCTATTTTCACATCTGAGTTGTGGAACCAGCAGTGCTCTGCAAGTTCAGAGTATTATTTCTACTCTGTGTTTAACCCGTATTTGGGGCTTAGAAACACAATAGTCTAGAGTCGATAGTCTAAAAATTACATGCCCTTTTGAATTTAGAGCATGTGATTTTTTTACTATATTGGCTCTTAAAAGGTGGTGTTGTGCAAAAAAAAAAAAAAAAACATACACAGTGTAGGAGCTTTTTTAAATCTGGTCCTTACTAGCCAAAGCAGGGGAGATAAGATAAGCAAACTTGTGAAACGGTGTATCCATGAAATGCTCTCTAAGCATCAGAACCCTGCACTTTTTGCTAACCAAATGCCAGTTATAAATGCTTATATATATTTGTGTGTATTTAGATTGATTTTTGTTTTGCAATGCAGTGCCTAATTGCTAACATATTCTATGCATGCATATAAAATACTTAAATTCTGCAGTGAAACACTTGATGTTGATAAGGGATTGCATACGGAGTGGACATGTATGCTTTTCTCATTTCTTCTGGTGACTTGAGGAAGCAAATGAACATTTATTCTGAAACAAAGCCTCAACCCTAATATTGGGGGTGCGGGTTGAGTCCTAAAAATGGTCCCTAACTTACCTCCATATTGCTCTTTAACCCCAGAGAAAGACTTTCCCAAAGTACCGGACAATTTTTTTGCATTTTTGCTATCACTTGATTTAAACAGCAATAGAGCCTTGTTGTTGTTTTTTTATTTACCTATCAAAACTACATTTTTTTTGTTACTGCAAAACCAAAGGTATTAATCTAGGCCAATTTCTGTATTTTTCATGCCACCATTTTGCTGCCAAATGCAATCATATAAAAAAAAATTGCTAGCTTTTCCGAAGTTTGGGTTTCTCTCTGAAATTATTTATATATCGCTTGTGCAGTCATAACTCAAATGGTTGTGAAAGCTTCTCTGGGGCCCTCTTTGTTTAGAAATAGCAGACATGCATGGCTTTGCCATAGCTTTTTGGTGATTCCTGGCAGTGAAGGGGTCAAGTAGTTAGCTGGCAAGGGTAATCGTATTCTAGTGTAAGGATTACCCTTCTACCTGACACCTCCCTGATCCCTCTCAGACAGCTTCCCCTCACACTCCTCACCACCATCTTAAGTACTGGCAGACAGCCTGCCAGTATGTAGATTTATGGCTCTGTTTTTTTTTATTATTTTTTTTCTGCAGTGTAGGAATCCCTCTACTGTCCAACCTTTCTGATTACTCACAAACAGGTCTCTTGTCAGCTGTCTGTCAGTACCCAGTTTAAATATATTTATAAATTTTATTTGATAAAAAAAAAAATTCTGTAGTTTAGCGATCATGTGTAGGCCCCTCTCCATCCTTTCATAAGCCCCTTTGCCGCATCTCTCCTTTTTCTGTAGCGTAGGGCGATGGACAACCCACCCGCTTTCCTTCCACGGCATTACCGCAGCAAATACAGACAGTGTCACTGTCTGTATCGGCGATCTGGCTGCATATGTTAAATGCATGATGAATGCTCCCTTATATGAAGGCATATGCCTTCTGCCCCCAGCTGCAGTCTTCGCTGCCAAAGCTGACATGGGGGATCCCAGCATGCGCCTCTATTGGACATCAGCACAGTACGCTGGGCAAAGTACTGTGCAACGTAGTACCTATATCCATTTAGCGCAAAGGGATTAACAGACCATAAAATACAATTGTATAATAAAAAGACTGCAAAAGCAGACACATTTCAAAATGTATTAAAATTTTTGGCCCCCTGTATAATGTAACAGTCATTAGCCAATCACAGACTAATATACACTATGAACTCGTACACATACTCGTTAGTAGCTGGTGTCTCAGAAAGCAATAATTTAAAGGGACAGTAAATGTAAAAAATGATGTTACATAATTATGTAACATCTTAGGGGTCGATTTATCAAAGGCTTTCGCCAGCCTTTGAACCCCTACGCCTGCAGGTTCTCACAAGAGAACCTGCACGCCGTATTTAACAAGCAGTGGTCAATCCGACTGGGGAGATTGACAGCTCCTACCAGCACATGATTGGCTGTGCACTGGCAGGGGGCGGGACCGCACGCAAACGCAAAATAGCCCTTGTGTGCAATGCTGAATTCCGCCAGGGGAATTCAGCCTGCCAGAGGCGAGCTGCGGCGGACAGATTTGATAGATTTTAGCCCTCAAAGTTGTACTTACCTGGTCTCTCCAGGCTCTTCTGATCATGTCTTCTTTTTCAAAAGCGGTTTGCGAGCGTGCTGTGATTAGATTGCACTATTGAATTCAATGTAGGGCGCTCCCACTCTGGTCTATTAGCGGGAGCAAGCTACATTTAGTTCAATAGCTCGATCGGGCGCACTGTGATTAGAAAGCGCGCCCACAAACCGCTTTTGAAAAAGAAGACGTGATCCAAAGAGCCTAGAAGAGAGACCAGGGGAGTGCAACTTTAAGGGCTGAAATAGATCAAATCTTGATTTTTAAAGCTGTTGCTAAGATAATGTTACATTATGTAACATTATTTTTTACATTTACTGTCCTTTTAAAGAGAGCACAATTTTATAATGGGAGTAAATGAAAAGTCTCTTAAAACTGCATGCTCATTTTGAATCATGAATGTTTAATTTTGACTTTAGTGTCTGTTGCTAGAAACAAACATGGTGCCATAGTACTCGTTTAGATTTCCTGTTAACCTGTAAGCCATCCATAAGCGTTTATCATTGTAGCAGAGAGAGAGCTCCAAAAATAAAACTTTTTGGCAAATGCTATAGATTTTTAGGGGTGGTTCTAAAAGTTTAAAAAAACATAATTTTCCATGCCTGGGTTATGTTGTGCATGAGTGTATTAACAGAATTCTTCCACAGAACATTAATCACTAGGCTCATTCTCCAATCACCTCTTGACTGTCTCATGGAAACACCAACCTCCAATCATATTGGTTATCTACTTATACTCATGTTTTACGCATACATCCTGTCTTCCACTAGCTTGCAGGACATAAATGGGCCTCTGCCAAAGAAAGGGTTATTATTTGTTAAAGGAAAGAAAACTCTCTAGTTTACAGATATGGGATTTTCTTCATAAATAGAAAGAGTCCACAGCTACATTCATTACTTTTGGGAATTCAGAACATGGCCACCAGGAGGAGGCAAAGACACCCCATCCAAAAGGCTTAAATACCTCCCCCACTTCCCTCATCCCCCAGTCATTCTTTGGCTTTCGTCCCAGGAGGTTGGCAGAGAAGTGTCAGAAGTTTTCGATAGTCTCTTATGGAGGCTAGTACTCTTCGGCATGGGACTGGAGTTTTAAGTAGTCCTGTCTAAAACTGGTGAGTAGTCCTGTCAGCTTCTCAGAGCATGGGTGAAAGTTAGAGTCCGGAGATGCAGGGAGAGTCTTTCTGCAAAACCATCCCGACTCATTAACAGCTCCACAAGCAATCAGCGTTGACGTGTTTCGCTACCTGCTTTTGTCTCTCAAGTCCATGCAGAAGCGACGCTACTATCTGTCACAATTGAAGGGCCGTGTTCCTGTTCCACGGCGTAGATTCCAGTAAGATCGTTTCATTTTATTTTCATCATGGATGTATTGTAATTACAACTGTTTATCCGAGAGGGGCTACAACCTTTCGGGGATATCTTTAACATAGGGTCTCAGTGAGGCTCCTTTTTGTATCTAGGAATCTAGGGTTAATATCTCCTGTGGGGGGTTTATAATCATGTTTGTTATGTGATTCTGTCTGCTACTGTGTAGTGTGGCTTCGGCTCATGGCTATTTTGGAACATAACAGCCTATGTCTAGTGACGCAGCCTTTACAGTCGGGCGTGCTTTTGCATGGACTGCACGGTTTACCTTGTGACTCCATTTCCGCATTCCTGACTGTGTGGCGACGGATAAATCCTAGTCTGCTGGTGTCTGGTTCCCTGGAGGAGGTGAGTGCCCCAGCCATTGGGGGTGTAAGGTGCTGTTTAGATTTTTTATTCAGTGTCCCAGTTATGGAGCATTCTGATTTTTTTGGAGACGGATGTCTCTGATTCAGACTCTATTTCTTGCGAAGAATATGAATTGGCCTGGGTGATACATGCCCATCAGTTATGTTGCAAATGCCGTTTTAGAGTGCTGTGTTCCTCTAGATCGGGGAATGAGGTGCCCACTGAGCCATCCACCTCTGGGGATTCTATTTCCCACAAGACGAGTTCCCTACCACCAACTCTTACTACGCATGCAGGTAACCCAAACGCTACTTAGCCTTCTATGAAGTGTGGCCTGTTCCCACCGGAGCTTACAACATGGTTCTGCATGGCCATATCTTTGGCGCTGGCGCATCTGCACCTCCCGGGAGTGTGCTTACGATATTGTCTGTGTTCCGTTAACTGGGGCTCGTCAGGCGTGGGATTGCCTGGTCCAGTTAACCCTCCAGGGGAGTGAATGCCACTGAGGCCTCAGGGGGTCAACCTTCGGGGCCGGTGTTTTTTTTGTCCCGGCAGAGCTATGTTGCACCTTTTGTTATAGACTGGCGAGCCTTCGTGTTCTAAGGCACGTATTTGGCGTTGCTGGAGGATCCCACTCTTAATGGCTTTGGGGATTCTCATTCTTAATCTTCGACTGGCTTGCATGCATAGACATAAGGGGATGAAGTAATCTTCTTATAGTCTTTGTTATTTGTGTATCCTTTTCCAGTTCTGAGCTTGGAAGTCTCGGACCCCTGTTGGACTGGTTCTGCAGGTCTGTCTATTCTTCCTGGGCGATAGCCTACGGGTTGCCTTATCCTTTATTTTCATCTGGTGAGGATGATTTTTATTTGGTCTAAAGCTCATGTTGTGGTGTGATATTTCCTTCGGGAACTTTCTTCTCTGGAATTGGAATTTGTGGTCGCACTGTTTACAAAAATCTGACTGTTCTTTATCCCTCCATCACGGGAGAGACTCTGTGACCTTGACAGTGCTGGGGCCCTTGGTTTCAGGCTGGTCCTGAATGGGTACAGGTCCTTCTGTCTTTGAGGCCTAGTTCAGACACGTGGCACTTTTTTATGTCTGGTTGGTCCGGTGATGGCGCCTAGTGATCACAATATGATTTTTGTTGTTTACTTGTTTTATTTTAAAAGCTGCAACTAGCATCCTGAGAGGACTTGAGGGTCCGTGGTTGCTTAGGGGCATGGGGGATTGGTTGAGTTCTCATTCGCTTTTCAGTCTAGTGGGCCGGGACTCCGTTTAGATCCATGGCGACATGCTCAGTTGTTTCCAATTTTTCCTGGAGCTAGAGTGTTCCTTCCCGTTGTGGGTTGGAGGCTTGGAGTAGTTAGGTTCTTCATACCGCCGTTCTTACGGTTTTGCCTTTCATGATCTCTTTGGAAGTGTCCTTTTTGGACTTGTTCCTTTTAGAGGTTCTCTTCCTTTGGGTCGAGACCTTCTGGACTTCGTCCGTTTTTTCTGGCGGCTTTGGCCACTTAATTAGGAAGTGAAGGCCGTGAGGCTCTGTCTTCCTTTGTTAGTCGTCTCCATATCTGGGGCGATAGGAGGTGGTGTCTCTTTTTCCAAGCTTTTTGCTTAGGGGATGTTTTTCTGCCTGGGTTTGGGATGCTTTGCATTCTTCTCCCTTGGGTGTGGCCCTCTGGAACGTTAATCTGAAAGGATTATGGAGACTAGCCTTTCTACTCTCTTTCGGGTGACACTGTTCTCGTTCTCATTTCCCCTAGTGCTGCCCTTGGGGCCTTTGGGCTCTAGAGAGATTGCGTGAGTTTGTCGCAGCCTTGCACCTTGTTGGGGGGGGGGGGGGGATTGACCTCCGGCTAGGGGTGTTTTCTTCCCTTTGGGTTGGGAATTACGAGTGAGTCCTGTACCCGTTCTACGATGATTGCTTCAAACGGAGGGTATCTTGTGTTCCCTGGGTTGTCGTTCGTTCTAGGGCGATTCTGGGTCCCGGGTCAAGGGTTCTTGTTTTGCATCGTTCTTGGATGTCTGGAGAGTTAGGATCATGTGGACTGGTTCGGGACGACTCAGTTTTTTCAGGGACCCTATGTTGCAACATAGGGGCTAGCTCATTGGGCTTGCAAGCAGGAAGGCCAGAGTTCACATCCACCTTCGGGTACTGGTTATAAACTTTAAGGCCTGACTTGTCCTTCGGATGGAGTGTGCTCCTCTTCATGGGGAGTTTTGGGTCAACAGTGGTGTCTGGATGATTTTTTCATTCGGTCCGTGTTTTGATCATACTATGGCTTTATGTCTTGTGGACATGTACGCTGTTCTTATCTGTGCCCTTCTTTTTTGAGGGGATAGTTTGTCTTCCTTATGAGCTGGGGTTTCCTCTCTCTGGAGGGTTTTTGTCCTGCCACGTGTGTAGGACGTTGGAACAGGTGGCTTATTTCTGTAAGGGGCAACATCTGCTGCTCTGTGTGCTCTGTTCCACCTGTTGGAATTTGATCTCTCTACGAAGAGACTGTCTAAGAGAGATGTGACAGGTCTTCCTATGGATCTATTGCACTTTTCTCTGTTCCAGGTCCCAGGGGGTTCTCCTTGGGAGTGCCTTATTTTGGAGGAGCGGATTGGGTTGTCACCCGAGCTCTGTTGAGGTGGGTGAGTCCCCCCTTTTTCTTAACATTCCCTGGGGGCTTGAGGTTGGGGTCTTTCTGTCCCCCATGTCTATCAGACATGTCTGTCATTTGGGCTGGTCCGGTGTTGGAGTAGGATCTGAGATCTGTTGCTCTGCTAAATTCGTCCTCGGAGCATTCGAGGTACGGTAAGCCTCTTGAGGTTTTTCCTTTCTCTGTGTTCAAGATTTGTGGGAAGGACTGGCGGCTCTTAACCTGCGACATCTGCTGGTTAGTGGATACTTTGCAATCTGAAGGATCCTATCTTCAGCTACTTTCTGCTTGCCCTGCAAGTATTTAAGTTTCAGAGTCATTTTTTGATAACTGCAGTGTTTTTGCTTCAGGTGTTGTTTGTCAGTCCTATCTGAGCTTGCACAAGGTTTCGTTTTTGAATATTTCGGTATTCTGAGCTACCTTTTTACGACTTGGGGACCTTCGTCTTCAGTTGCGTTTTAGAGTGTGGTTGCACTGTGTTAGGGGAAGATCCTCTCTGTTTCAGACTCCTGGCCTTATCCCATGGTTTCTGTTTTTCTGGGGTCTGGGCGTTGCCTCCCCTTGTTTCTATGAGACTGGTGTGTCTCTCTTGGTCTGGAGTTCCTGACCAGTGCATACTCTGCACTGTAGCAAACCGAGGCTTGCAAGTTCGATCCCCGGCGAGGTCTACTCAGCCCTCCTCCTTTCGAGGTTAAGATGAGCGGCGCCTTGAGTCCCTTAAGGGGGATTAGCCGCGTTTTACAAGTACATTCATGTTTTTCTCTGAGTCTTTTCTTCTTTGTGGAAGAATACAGTAGCTTGTTCCCTTTCTTTAGTAAGGGGTGTGTTGTTTGGAGACCGACTGCTGAATGACGGTGTCTACTGGATTCTGTTGACTATCTGCGGTCAGTGTCCTTGGGCCTCTTCCTTTTTTTCAAGGTTGTTCTCGGCTTTGGACGAAGCGGGATGTTGTTGGGTAGGATTTTTCAGGCCTGGTTCCCACAGAATGGGCTGCCTCTTGTACCCTCCCGTTTTTGCATTCAGTGTCCTATATAGCTTGGGTATTGTTTTCCCAAAAGTAATGAATGCAGCTGTGGACTCTTTCCATTTATGAAGAAAAACTTAAATTATGCTTACCTGATCATTTTCTTTTCTTCAGATGGAAAGAGTCCACAGCTCCCCGTCCGTATTTTTCCATGGGGCGTCTGTTTATTTTTGTTCTTCTGGCACCTTTTCACCCTGATATTTCTTCTACTGTTCCTTGTTCCTTTTGGCTGGGGTGTCTGCCTCCTCCTATTTGCCAAGTTCTGAATTCCCACAAGTAATGAATGCAGCTGTGGACTCTTTCCATCTGTAGAAAAGAACATGATCAGGTAAACATAATTTAAGTTATTTGACAAAAACATCCCTTTAAAAAGTGGTTATAACTTGTATTGTCATTTGCTCATGTAATTCAGTTCTGATATATAGAATGTAAGCCTAAGAGCCCAACTGCTTGCAGATCCCCTTCATAAGAGCTGACTTCAGTAGTGCGACTCTAGGCAGGGCCCTCTACCCATTTGATCCCAAAAATTGCTATCTTGTATACCGCCTATGTTTATAACGCTGCGGAATCTGTTGGCGCTCTACAAATACCCGATAATAAATTAGAAGGTTGAACCTTTGTTGCAGAGTGGTAGATCTTTATGGTCTGGTTCACAATAAATGAACACAAAACACTCCATAGAACAAGGTAATATATCTCAAAGGTTATATTGTATAAAAATGTTTAGTATCAGTATTAATTTCATCTGAATTGTTATCTACTACCACCTATTACTCCAGTTTTTTTCAAAAGTATGAATAAATCTTGGAACTATATTAATATAATTATAATCTACCAGCACTTTAGGGTTACAAAGTTGATAGCATTAAGTAAAATAATGAATAGTTAATATATATATTTTAATTCCTAGAAAGCATCTGCTTTTTAATACTTTGGAATTTGTTTTAACTACAAAATATTTTAGATTTTCAGCATTGTGTGGCTTCTAGGATTTCATTGATAAACACAACGTGCTTAAAACCTAGATAGGAGTGTACTTTTTATTCCTTTTCATTGCAGACTCTGCTTATGTTTGCAAATTTAAAGGCTTAATTTAATCTATTGTGGGTATTGATTCCATACCTTTGCTTGTGTATTCTGGCAGGTGTACAACAATTATTTAAAAATAGTTTTTTTACTTAAGTATTTTAAAATAGTATTAATTGTGAGGGTCTTTCATGTGAGTATGACATGTAAAACTTTAGTGTGTTGTGAGCTATACAATTTTCATTTGTTTTAAACAATTTCTGATTTGACTACAGAAATGAAATATAGATATTCAATATATGAAAACACTACTTGAAGTAAAAAACATTTAAAATAAATATATATTTCATACATATATATATATATATATATATACATACAAACACACACACACACATGTTCTCTTTCTCTCTCAATATTTTTCTAAGTGTAAAAGGCAGCTTAAGTGTTGGATATTATCTCTGGCATAAAACTTCTCTGTAGAATTATGACATTTCGGAGCTATCTAAATTTATGTAAGCTTCCTACACCCCAAGCTTGTAGCTGCATTTGTTATTGTCTGTTTATTAATGAGGTGATTAATAGTTAATGGGTTGCATTGTCTGTGAAAGATTGCTTGTCCATTGCATTTTATACTTTATTCTCTCTGTTTACAAAGCAAGCATCTGAAAACCATGTTTAACGCATCACGTTGCTTTCTTTTTTTTTTATCTATGTGTAGCTAGAAACTATCTACTTCTATAGGTGTTATTTATTTTTGTTGTATATTTATCACTTTTTTTGTCTTGTTAAAAGGGACACAGCGGCTTTGTGAATGAAGATTTTATTCTTCCAAATGTAAAATAATCTTGGGTCATAATTCAATATGTAACCACATAAATTTTTACTAATTGAGAATTTTCTTCTCCTGAATCTTCTATGATAAAACAAACCTTTTTAACCTGTTATTCCACAACAGATCCTATCACAAAATATGCTGAGCTGTTGGTTATTATACCATTATACAAATACACTGAGGACCACAAAGTTCATTTCTTTACTTTAAGTGGTTTTACAATATGACTATGTTGATTTAAGATAAAAATGCTTTTATTATTAAATGTCCATTTGTGATAGAGCAAATGGTATTGACAGTTAATGGGCAAATCACTAAATAACATTCTATAAATGTCTATTGGTCAGTATTACCAACTCACCCTGTAATTCATGAGCATCAGGCCCAACTGGTGGGTTTTACCTTCAGTTTTAATATTATTTTTACCACAGTACTTTAGACAAAATAGAATAAAATTACAGATCTTTAATATATTTATGTTTTGTGGTGGGAAGATCCTTTAACATGGTGCTTAAAGACTATCAAATCCATTCTTGTTTATATATATATATATATATATATATATATATATATAATTAGGTGTGGTGCATTGTCAATATCATTACAAGTTTGTTCACGTATATGTGTTTTTCATAATGGTTACTACCTGGTTTGAAACCATAGGGTGTCCATTGGTGACATTGTGCTCTAAAATATATCATGCCTATAAAATTGAGGATTTTTTTTTGTTTCTTTAAATGAAATAAGCTACTAAATTGAAACTTGATACTGTGCAGTTTGTTCAGTAATGATACTGCTGTATTAACCACTACAGGCTGGTAAGGCCAATTCCCACATATCTTAGTGGAAAGAGACAAGGTTTACAAGAAAAAATGTGGATTATTGAGCACACATTCATCTACTTTAAAACAAAGAAATAATAATAGAAGTAAATTAGAAAAGTGTTTAAAATTGCATGTTTTATCTAAATCACAAAGGACAATTTTTTGGGTAATACTAGGTGTCTACTTTTTTCCTGTAGAGAGCATTTCTTCATTAATTGATTCACACATTCATGTGTATTTATAAACCGAGATGCTGAGCTCCAGCCATCGCTTGACTGTTATGGTACATGAAATGATCAGGCTTTATCAGCCTCATTTACATTTTTTTCCTGTTTGTGCTGCAGAAAGTACTATCAATATATACTTGTAAATTTAGTTCATCCGACCAAAGAGCAAAATGTCTTTGCCAGAAATAGGTAATAGGAGTTGACAGAGGAAGATATTTGGTGCTGGGTCTTGTACTGGACCTGTTATTCATTTTGTTTGATCAGAGCCCTACAAAAAATATTTCACCAGCCCATTAGCTGGAGTAACAAACGTGTGAAGAGCAATCATAGCAAGGGCTTTTTACATCAGCTTGAATGTTATAAATACATTTTTTATCCCTGCCAAGAGATGTTTAATAATGTGCAAAATGCATTTTTATTTATCCATTGAATAAATATTGAACTCAAAGTGACATTGTATCGACTGTATTAGTTTTTCTGGGTTGATACGTCTCTGGAGTGTCCTCCAGTAATGTTGGTGTATTTATCAGCAGCAATTACCCCCAACGTGTTACATATTGTAATTATGAATATTAATAATTAATAGCAGTATAAAATTATTGTCAGCAATATCTTCAATATAGCAGATTTTGCCAATATACTCTAGTAAGATGTTAAATTTCTGTAGTGTACTCCAAAATATCACTATTGAGATATCTAAAAATTTGACAATATTATTATAAAAAAATATTTAATATCAATATAAAATATTCCTAAATTCTGATCAGTTAATCTTTAGTTGAAATAGTTTTAATTGATTTTACAGGATATAAATACAGAAAAAAACAATTTGAACAATATAACAACTTGTACAGGTGAGGCAGTCTATCAATCAGTTAATCTTTATATACACGGTTATATTTATGTAGTAACTGAATATCGCCTGTGACCAGTTATATCTATGAATTTATCAATACAATATTAAAATATAAAGCAGGCTATAGAGATATTTAGATTAATTACTATTCAATAGATATTGTCTATTATCCCATGAATGGACAAAATACTTCTATAAATTTAACTTAAAGGGCCACTAAACCCAAAATCTTTCTTTCATGATTCAGATAGAGAATAGAAATTTAAACAATATTACAATTTACTTCTATTATTTATTTTGCTTCATTTTTTAAATATCCTTATTTGAAGAAAAAGTAATGCAAATGGTGAGCCAATCACATGATGCTTCTATGTGCAGCAACCAATCAGCAGCTAGTGAGCATATCTAGATATGCTTTTCATCAAAGAATATCAAGATAATTAAATTAGATAATATAAGTAAATTAGAAAGATGTTTAAAATTGCATTCTCTTTCTAAATCATAAAAAGAAAAAATGTGGGTGGCATGTCCCTTTAACTCAAAATTAATCACTTAACAAATATCCCACATGAATTTTACAAGAACAATTTGTATTTAACCAGCAACACTTAGTCCAATGCCAAAATATGGACTACTAACTTAACAATGCTTAGTTAACAATATAACCAAATATTTCAACACAACCCTCACCAAATCTCAATAATGTAATAGAACTTCCAGAAAAATATTATTTAACTATTTGGCTCAAAATAGTCTTAAAATACTTCACATAATTAACCAGAGATTTAACCACAATAAATACACCCCTCCCCACACCCACAATTCAGTTTTACAAACTATCGGCTAAATTACAAGTTTTGCGGTATGAGTGAAAAGGCAGCGTTATGGCTTGCAGGTTTAGCTGCACCGCACACTTTTTTGGCCGCAACGTAACTACCGCAGCTTTCAAAAAGTCCTATTTCAATGGGACTTCCTTTTCGCCAGTATTACGAGTTTGCCTGGGAGGCCAAAAAGTGAGCAGTACAGCCTATACCATCAAGATCCATACCGTAAACTGAAAGTCAGTAGATATGGGTTTTATGCTACAACGCTGTAACATAAAACTCATAACTAAAAAGTACACTAACACCCATAAACTACCTATTAACCCCTAAACCGAGGCCCGCATCGCAAACACTAAAATAAAATAATTAACCCCTAATCTGCTGCTCCGGACATCGCCGCCACTATAATAAACATATTAACCCCTAAACCGCCGCACTCCCGCATTGTAAACACTAGTTAAATATTATTAACCCCTAATCTGCTGTCCCTAACATCGCCACAATTTAAATTACTGTTATTAACCCCTATTCTGCTGTCCCTAACATCGCCGCCACTATACTAAAGTTATTAACTCCTAAACCTAACCCTAACACCCCTAACTTTAATATAATTAAAATAAATCTATTTAAAAATTACTATCATTAACTAAATAATTCCTATTTAAAACTAAATACATACTTACCTGTAAAATAAACCCTAAGCTAGCTACAATATAACTAATAGTTACATTGTATCAATCTTAGGTTTTATTTCACAGCTAAGTTTGCATTTATTTTAACTAGGTAGACTAGTTAGTAAATAGTTATTAACTATTTACTAGCTACCTAGCTAAAATAAATACAAATTTACCTGTAAAATAAAACCTAACCTGAGTTACACTAACACCTAACCTTACACTACAATTAAATCAATTACATTAATTAAATACAATTAACTAAATTAAAAAAACAAACACTAAATTACACAAAATAAAAAAAATTATCAAATATTTAAACTAATTACACCTAATCTAATAGCCCTATCAAAATAAAAAAGCCCCCCAAAATAAAAAACCCTAGCCTACAATAAACTACCAATGGCCCTTAAAAGGGCCTTTTGCGGGACATTGCCCCAAAGAAATCAGCTCTTTTACCTGTAAAAAAATAATAATAATAATATAAACAACCCCCCCCAACAGTAAAACCCACCACCCACACAACCAAACCCCCCAAATAAAATCCTATCTAAAAAACCTAAGCTCCCCATTGCCCTGAAAAGGGCATTTGGATGGGCATTGCCCTTAAAAGGGCATTTAGCTCTTTTTCCGCCCAAACCCTAAGCTAAAAATAAAACCCACCCAATAAACCCTTAAAAAAACCTAACACTAACCCCCGAAGATCCACTTACAGTTGTTGAAGACCCAACATCAGTCCTCAACGAAGCGGCAGAATCCTCATCAATGCCGGCAGAAGTCTTCATCCAGACGGCATCTTCTATCTTCATCCATCCGGCGCCAAGCGGCTCCAATCAGCCAATAGGACTGACCTCGCATTCTATTGGCTGTTCTAATCAGCCAATAGAATGCGAGCTCAATTTTAGTGGCTGATTGCATCAGCCAATAGGATGTTTTACCCTTTAATTCTGATTGGCTGATAGAATTCTATCAGCCAATCGGAATTTAAGGGACGCCATCTTGGATGACGTCCCTTAAAGGAACCTTCATTCTGGAAGAGCCATCAATTGAAGAGGATGCTCCACGCCGGATGGATGAAGACTTCGGCCCGCTTGGATGAAGACTTCTGCCGCTTCGTTGAGGATGGATGTCAGGTCTTCAAAAACTGTAAGTGGATCTTCGGGGGTTAGTGTTCAGTTTTTTAAGGGTTTATTGGGTGGGTTTTATTTTTAGCTTAGGGTTTTGGGTGGATAAAGAGCTAAATTCCCTTTTTAGGGCAATGCCCATACAAATGCCCTTTTCAGGGCAATGGGGAGCTTAGGTTTATTTAGATATGATTTTATTTGGGCGGTTTGGTTGTGTGGGTGGTGGGTTTTACTGTTGGGGGTTGTTTTAAGGGCTAATGGCAGTTTAGTTTAGGCTAGGGTTTTTTATTTTGGGGGGCTTTTTTATTTTGATAGGGCTATTAGATTAGATGTAATTAGTTTAAATATTTGATAATTTCTTTTTTATTTTGTGTAATTTAGTGTTTGTTTTTTTGTAATTTAGTTCATTGTATTTAATTAATGTAATTTAGTTAATTGTAGTGTAAGGTTAGGAGCTAGTGTAACTCAGGTTAGGTTTTATTTTACAGGTAAATTTGTATTTAGTTTAACTAGGTAGTTAGTAAATAGTTAATAACTATTTATTAACTAGTCTACCTAGTTAAAATAAATACAAACTTACCTGTGAAATAAAAATAAAACCTAAGATATATACAATGTAACTATTAGTTATATTGTAGCTAGCTTAGGGTTTATTTTATAGGTAAGTATTTAGTTTTAAATAGGTATTATTTAGTTAATGATAGTTATTTTTATTTAGATTTATTTTAATTATATTAACGTTAGGGGTGTTAGGTTTAGGGTTAGACTTAGGGTTAGGTTTAGGGGTTTATAACTTTAGTATAGTGGCAGCGACGTTGGGGGCGGCAGATTAGGGGTTATTAAGTATAATGTAGGTGTCTACGATGTTAGGGGTGGCAGATTAGGGGTTAATAAGTGTAGGTAGGTGGCTGCGACATTGGAAGCGGCAGAATAGGGGTTAATAAGTGTAGGTAGGTAGCGATGACATTGGGGGCGGCAGATTGGGGGTTAATAAGTGTAGATTGGGGTGGCAGATTAGGGGTTAATAAGTAGATAGGTGGCGGCGATGTCGGGGGCAGCAGATTAGGGGTTAATAAATGTAATTTAGGGTGTTTAGACTCTGGGTTTATGTTAGGGTGTTAGGTGTAAACATAAATTTTGTTTCCCTATAGGAATCAATGGGGCTGCGTTACGGAGCTTTACGCTCCTTTATTGCAGGTGTTAGGCTTTTTTTTTTTTTATATAATACATTTTTATTTGAAATATACATATCAATAACAAAAGCTTTTACAGGATAGACATTAGAGGCACCATAATATTTGCCATGAAATCCAGAATGTCCATATTCTTATATTGTCCTTATAGATTTATGGCAATGATTTTTAAAGTGTTCAATCCCGACTACCCATAATGAGTAGGTCCGGAAAAGTCTCTACAATAGTACCATAGATTTGCATTGAACAACAATGAATAATAATATAAGATAAATAAACAAACAAACAACAAATTAACAATTTTAATGAGAGTGAATACACCAAGCATAGTAAGAAGTGTGTAAGGCTTTATCTGTATTAAATTAGTTAAACCCCAGGCCCCCCTACAATATTTATATGCTTAGATTAAGCTTAAAGGCGTGGCCTTGATTGTACAATTGGAACTATGATTTTATGGTAGAGTTCGAGACTCCCACAAAAACACTATTTTGTAGTAAACATTTAGAGTGTTGGATAATAGATAGTGGTATCTCTAATTATAAGGTTAATAAGGTTTTTGTGTATTTCTTGTTTCCATATTTAGGTGGTGGGGATAGTGTCCTTTTTCCACAGGCATGGAATCAATTGATTTGCACTATTGATCATGCGCTGGCATAGTTTCTTATGGGCTTTGGACTGGAGCTTTGGATAGAGGTGGAATAAAAATATAAGTGGGCCCAGAGGCATGGGGGTTCCGATAGTTTGTTGTATATACTGTGATATTGCCTCCAAAAAGGGCTGTAATTTAGGGCAAGACCACCAAACATGGTATAATGTTCCCTCTTGTGTGCATGATCTCCAGCAATGGTTGGATGAGTTTGGGAATATGTATTTCATTCTTTGTGGTGTTAGATACCATCTGGTCATCAATTTAATTTCTTTCATGTAATTAACAAGAGTCCATGAGCTAGTGACGTATGGGATATACATTCCTACCAGGAGGGGCAAAGTTTCCCAAACCTTAAAATGCCTATAAATACACCCCTCACCACACCCACAAATCAGTTTTACAAACTTTGCCTCCAAGGGAAGTGGTGAAGTAAGTTTGTGCTAGATTCTACGTTGATATGCGCTCCGCAGCAAGTTGGAGCCCGGTTTTCCTCTCAGCGTGCAGTGAATGTCAGAGGGATGTGAAGAGAGTATTGCCTATTGAATGCAGTGATCTCCTTCTACAGGGTCTATTTCATAAGGTTCTCTGTTATCGGTCGTAGAGATTCATCTCTTACCTCCCTTTTCAGATCGACGATATACTCTTATATTTACCATTACCTCTACTGATTCTCGTTTCAGTACTGGTTTGGCTTTCTACAAACATGTAGATGAGTGTCCTGGGGTAAGTAAGTCTTATTTTCTGTGACACTCTAAGCTATGGTTGGGCACTTTATTTATAAAGTTCTAAATATATGTATTCAAACATTTATTTGCCTTGACTCAGAATGTTCAACTTTCCTTATTTTCAGACAGTCAGTTTCATATTTGGGATTATGCATTGAATTATCATATTTTTCTTACCTCAAAAATTTGACTTTTTTCCCTGTGGGCTGTTAGGCTCGCGGGGGCTGAAAATGCTTCATTTTATTGCGTCATTCTTGGCGCGGACTTTTTTGGCGCAAAAATTATTTTCCGTTTCCGGCGTCATACGTGTCGCCGGAAGTTACGTCATTTTTTGACGTTATTTTGCGCCAAAAATGTCGGCGTTCCGGATGTGGCGTCATTTTTGGCGCCAAAAGCATTTAGGCGCCAAATAATGTGGGCGTCTTATTTGGGGCGTCGCTTTTGTCTCCACATTATTTCAGTATCATTTTTCATTTGCTTCTGGTTTCTAGAAGCTTGATATTTGGCATTCTTTCCCATTCCTGAAACTGTCTTATAAGGAATTTGATCTATTTTGCTTTATATGTTGTTTTTTCTCTTACATATTGCAAGATGTCTCACGTTGCATCTGAGCCAGAAGATACTACAGGAAAATCACTGCCTGCTGGATCTACCAAAGCTAAGTGTATCTGCTGTAAATTTTTGGTAGCTATTCCTCCAGCTGTTGTTTGTAATAATTGTCATGACAAACTTGTTAAAGCAGATAATATTTCCTTTAGTAATGTACCATTGCCTGTTGCAGTTCCCTCAACATCTAAGGTGCAGAATGTTCCTGATAACATAAGAGATTTTGTTTCTGAATCCATAAAGAAGGCTTTGTCTGTTATTTCTCCTTCTAGTAAACGTAAAAAGTCTTTTAAATCTTCTCTCTCTACAGATGAATTTTTAAATGAACACCATCATTCTGATTCTTTGGACTCTTCTGGTTCAGAGGATTCTATCTCAGAGATTGATGCTGATAAATCTTCATATTTATTTAAGATGGAATTTATTCGCTCTTTACTTAAAGAAGTACTAATTGCTTTAGAAATAGAGGATTCTAGTCCTCTTGATACTAATTCTATACGTTTGGATAAGGTTTTTAAAGCTCCTGCGGTTATTCCAGAAGTTTTTCCTGTTCCTAATGCTATTTCTGCAGTGATTTCCAAAGAATGGGATAAATTGGGTAATTCATTTACTCCTTCTAAACGTTTTAAGCAATTATATCCTGTTCCGCCTGACAGGTTAGAATTTTGGGACAAAATCCCTAAAGTTGATGGGGCTATTTCTACCCTTGCTAAACGTACTACCATTCCTACGTCAGATGGTACCTCGTTTAAGGATTCTTTAGATAGAAAAATTGAATCCTTTCTAAGAAAAGCTTATCTGTGTTCAGGTAATCTTCTTAGACCTGCTATATCATTGGCTGATGTTGCTGCAGCTTCAACTTTTTGGTTGGAAACCCTAGCGCAACAAGTAGCAAATCGTGATTCTCATGATATTATTATTCTTCTCCAGCATGCTAATAATTTTATCTGTGATGCCATTTTTGATATTATTAGAGTTGATGTTAGGTTTATGTCTCTGGCTATCTTAGCCAGAAGAGCTTTATGGCTTAAGACTTGGAATGCTGATATGGCTTCTAAATCAACTCTACTTTCCATTTCTTTCCAGGGAAACAAATTATTTGGTTCTCAGTTGGATTCTATTATTTCAACTGTTACTGGTGGGAAAGGAACTTTTTTACCACAGGATAAAAAATCTAAAGGTAAAAACAGGGCTAACAATCGTTTTCGTTCCTTTCGTTTCAACAAAGAACAAAAGCCTGATCCTTCGTCCTCAGGAGCAGTTTCAGTTTGGAAACCATCTCCAGTCTGGAATAAATCCAAGCCTGCTAGAAAGGCAAAGCCTGCTTCTAAGTTCACATGAAGGTACGGCCCTCATTCCAGTTCAGCTGGTAGGGGGCAGGTTACGTTTTTTCAAAGAAATTTGGATCAATTCTGTTCACAATCTTTGGATTCAGAACATTGTTTCAGAAGGGTACAGAATTGGTTTCAAGATGAGACCTCCTGCAAAGAGATTTTTTCTTTCCCGTGTCCCAGTAAATCCAGTGAAAGCTCAAGCATTTCTGAATTGTGTTTCAGATCTAGAGTTGGCTGGAGTAATTATGCCAGTTCCAGTTCCGGAACAGGGGATGGGGTTTTATTCAAATCTCTTCATTGTACCAAAGAAGGAGAATTCCTTCAGACCAGTTCTGGATCTAAAATTATTGAATCGTTATGTAAGGATACCAACGTTCAAGATGGTAACTGTAAGGACTATATTGCCTTTTGTTCAGCAAGGGAATTATATGTCCACAATAGATTTACAGGATGCATATCTGCATATTCCGATTCATCCAGATCATTATCAGTTCCTGAGATTCTCTTTTCTAGACAAGCATTACCAATTTGTGGCTCTACCGTTTGGCCTTGCTACAGCTCCAAGAATTTTCACAAAGATTCTCGGTGCCCTTCTGTCTGTAATCAGAGAACAGGGTATTGTGGTATTTCCTTATTTGGACGATATCTTGGTACTTGCTCAGTCTTTACATTTAGCAGAGTCTCATACGAATCGACTTGTGTTGTTTCTTCAAGATCATGGTTGGAGGATCAATTTACCAAAAAGTTCTTTGATTCCTCAAACAAGGGTAACCTTTCTGGGTTTCCAGATAGATTCAGTGTCCATGACTCTGTCTTTAACAGACAAGAGACGTCTAAAATTGATTACAGCTTGTCGAAACCTTCAGTCTCAATCATTCCCTTCGGTAGCCTTATGCATGGAAATTCTAGGTCTTATGACTGCTGCATCGGACGCGATCCCCTTTGCTCGTTTTCACATGCGACCTCTTCAGCTCTGTATGCTGAACCAATGGTGCAGGGATTACACGAAGATATATCAATTAATATCTTTAAAACCGATTGTTCGACACTCTCTAACGTGGTGGACAGATCACCATCGTTTAATTCAGGGGGCTTCTTTTGTTCTTCCGACCTGGACTGTAATTTCAACAGATGCAAGTCTCACAGGTTGGGGAGCTGTGTGGGGATCTCTGACGGCACAGGGAGTTTGGGAATCTCAGGAGGTGAGATTACCGATCAATATTTTGGAACTCCGTGCAATTTTCAGAGCTCTTCAGTTTTGGCCTCTTCTGAAGAGAGAATCGTTCATTTGTTTTCAGACAGACAATGTCACAACTGTGGCATACATCAATCATCAAGGAGGGACTCACAGTCCTCTGGCTATGAAAGAAGTATCTCGAATTTTGGTTTGGGCGGAATCCAGCTCCTGTCTAATCTCTGCGGTTCATATCCCAGGTGTAGACAATTGGGAAGCGGATTATCTCAGTCGCCAAACGTTGCATCCGGGCGAATGGTCTCTTCACCCAGAGGTATTTCTTCAGATTGTTCAAATGTGGGGGCTTCCAGAGATAGATCTGATGGCCTCTCATCTAAACAAGAAACTTCCCAGGTATCTATCCAGATCCCGGGATCCTCAGGCGGAGGCAGTGGATGCATTATCACTTCCTTGGAAGTATCATCCTGCCTATATCTTTCCGCCTCTAGTTCTTCTTCCAAGAGTAATCTCCAAGATTCTGAGGGAATGCTCGTTTGTTCTGCTAATAGCTCCGGCATGGCCTCACAGGTTTTGGTATGCGGATCTTGTCCGGATGGCATCTTGCCAACCATGGACTCTTCCGTTAAGACCAGACCTTCTGTCGCAAGGTCCTTTTTTCCATCCGGATCTGAAATCCTTAAATTTAAAGGTATGGAGATTGAACGCTTGATTCTTAGTCAAAGAGGTTTCTCTGACTCTGTGATTGATACTATGTTACAGGCTCGTAAATCTGTATCTAGAGAGATATATTATAGAGTCTGGAAGACTTATATTTCTTGGTGTCTTACTCATCATTTTTCTTGGTATTCTTTTAGAATTCCGAGAATATTACAATTTCTTCAGGATGGTTTAGATAAGGGTTTGTCCGCAAGTTCCTTGAAAGGACAAATCTCTGCTCTTTCTGTTCTTTTTCACAGAAAGATTGCTATTCTTCCTGATATTCATTGTTTTGTACAAGCTTTGGTTCGTATAAAACCTGTCATTAAGTCAATTTCTCCTCCATGGAGTTTGAATTTGGTTCTGGGAGCTCTTCAAGCTCCTCCGTTTGAACCTATGCATTCATTGGACATTAAATTGCTTTCTTGGAAAGTTTTGTTCCTTTTGGCCATCTCTTCTGCCAGAAGAGTTTCTGAATTATCTGCTCTTTCTTGTGAGTCTCCTTTTCTGATTTTTCATCAGGATAAGGCGGTGTTGCGAACTTCTTTTGAATTTTTACCTAAGGTTGTGAATTCCAACAACATTAGTAGAGAAATCGTGGTTCCTTCATTATGTCCTAATCCTAAGAATTCTAAGGAAAAATCGTTACATTCTTTGGATGTTGTTAGAGCTTTGAAATATTATGTTGAAGCTACTAAATCTTTCCGAAAGACTTCTAGTCTATTTGTCATCTTTTCTGGTTCTAGAAAAGGCCAGAAAGCTTCTGCCATTTCTTTGGCATCCTGGTTGAAATCTTTAATTCATCTTGCCTATGTTAAATCGGGTAAGACTCCGCCTCAGAGGATTACAGCTCATTCTACTAGGTCAGTTTCTACTTCCTGGGCGTTTAGGAATGAAGCTTCAGTTGATCAGATTTGCAAAGCAGCGACTTGGTCCTCTTTGCATACTTTTACTAAATTCTACCATTTTGATGTGTTCTCTTCTTCTGAAGCAGTTTTTGGTAGAAAGGTACTTCAGGCAGTGGTTTCGGTTTGAATCTTCTGCTTATGTTTTTCTTTAAACTTTATTTTGGGTGTGGATTATTTTCAGCAGGAATTGGCTGTCTTTATTTTATCCCTCCCTCTCTAGTGACTCTTGTGTGGAAAGATCCACATCTTGGGTATTCATTATCCCATACGTCACTAGCTCATGGACTCTTGTTAATTACATGAAAGAAAACATAATTTATGTAAGAACTTACCTGATAAATTCATTTCTTTCATATTAACAAGAGTCCATGAGGCCCACCCTTTTTTGTGGTGGTTATGATTTTTTTGTATAAAGCACAATTATTCCAATTCCTTATTTTATATGCTTCGCACTTTTTTTCTTATCACCCCACTTCTTGGCTATTCGTTAAACTGATTTGTGGGTGTGGTGAGGGGTGTATTTATAGGCATTTTAAGGTTTGGGAAACTTTGCCCCTCCTGGTAGGAATGTATATCCCATACGTCACTAGCTCATGGACTCTTGTTAATATGAAAGAAATGAATTTATCAGGTAAGTTCTTACATAAATTATGTTATTTCTAAAAGTTTGGCTGAATGAGCTGATTTGTGTACATTTACAAAAATCATATTCCAGTCTTTGGTCAGTATTAAAAAGGGTAGTTCTTTATCCCAAGACTTAGTGAAGGAGGGGAGGCTGTCAGCTTTGGGTTTATTTATTAATTTGTATGTCAGTGAGACTATGTGGTGAATTGGGGAGGCTGAACTGCATAGTTTTTCAAATGGGGTCAGAGTTCTGGTAAATCTTGTTTTCGGGGAGGAATGTATAAAATGGTTAAGTTGATGGTAACCGAACCATTTAGTAAAGAATCCGTTTCCTAAGTGTTCAATATTCTCTTTAGGCAGTAGGTTATTGTCCTCCACTAGCATGTAGGTCGGGAGTAAAAGATGTATATCTTTTGGACCTTGTGGTATAGTATTGATGCCGGGCTGAATTTTTTTATTATGGAGGATTGGATTTAAAGGGAAAGGCACTGAGGAAATGTCAATTTTCTTTTAAGTAACTCTTTCCAAACTTTGAGGGTTTCTATATTGATGGGGTTATTGTTATGTATGAGGGTATCGTGAGGACCTTCTAGCCAGCATAGGGAGCCGAGTTTGGGAAAATCACATATATCATGCTCTAGTTGAACCCATTGTTTATGGTGGTGTTACTCATAAGAGCACCTGTCTACTATTCTTGAGAGGTAAATTGGGTACTCCCAGACCTCCCTGATCAGGATGTCTGTAGAGTGTTGATTTTGGGATTCTCGGGGGTTTTCATTTCCATATATATGAGTTTATTATGGACTGTAATTTTGGTAGGACGGTGTTTGGTAGTGGTATTGGGACTGTGTGCAAGATATAAAGGATTTTTGGTAGCAGCGTCATTTTCACTGCCCCAATCCTTCCCAACCAAGAGATGTGCTTAGGAAGCCACTGTGTTATGTTGGTCAAGATGGATGAGAAGAGTGAATCATAGTTCGATTTGATTAGATCTTTGAGAGCTGTGTTCCTAGATAATTTAGTAAAAAGAGGTTGACAGTGAATGGGGCTATCGTGCTTATTTTGGCAAGGTCAGTTTGCGGGATAAGTACTGGAAGGATTTCCGACTTCCCAAAATTAATTGAGAAATTGGATACTTTACCATAATCTTTGAGCCTTCGAGAGGGAGCTAAGCGGTTCTGTGAGGGTCATTAGGAGGTCATCAGCGAACATTGGCAATTTGAATTCTGAATTTTTTATTTTAATACCTGCGATATCGGATGAATTTCGTAATGTAGTAACTAAGATTTCCATTGAGAGGACAAATAGGATGGGGGAAAGCGGGCATCCCTGCCTCGTTCCATTTCTAATCTTGAAGCTATTAGATAAAAGGACTTTGACCTTTGCTGACAGGGAGGTATAAAGGGCTAAAATTTCTGAGATAAAATCTTTAGGGATACCAAATTTATATAAAGGGTGTTGTAGGAATGTCCAGTCTAGGCGATCAAACGCCTTCTCTGCGTCTGTAGATATAAAGAAACCCGGTATGTGGTGTTGATGTGTGTGGTATAGTAGGTGGGTAACTTTTACTGTATTATCTTTTGCCTCCCTCAATGGTACAAAGCCGGTTTGGTCTGTATGTATTATGTGTGGGAGAATTGGATTTAGTCTGTTAGCTAGAATCTTAGAGTAAAGCTTGAGGTCGACATTGAGTGGCGAGATAGGGTGAAAATTGGCTGGGTTGGTTGATGGTTTGCCCGGCTTAGGCAGCACTGTAATGTATGCTTCTAGCATATTTTCTGGAAATGGGTGGTCGGATTTATTATTTATTTATTTGATTGTAAAGTTGTAAAAGTGTCGGCATTAGCAGAGACTTAAAGTTCATGTAGCAGAAATTACTGAATCCGTCTGGACCAGGACTTTTCCCCTGCTTGAGGGATTTTATGGCCTTATGTAATTCCTGAAGTGAGAATGGTTCGGAACAGGACTGAAGGTGGTCCGCGTGAACCTGGGGAGCATTAAAGTAGTGAGATAGGATTCGCAACTGTCATGTTTCTTGTCAGGGCGGTCTGGGAATAAGTTGTACAGTTTGGAATAATAGTCGCGGAACATGTTTGCTATAGTTTTGGAGTCAATTATTTTTTCTGAGTTTCGATTTAATGAGTGAGTGGACTTATGACTGCATGGTTTTGCGTTTAAGGGTCCTCACTAGTAATTTACCAGGTTTGTTTCCTTGGTTATGGAATTTTTGTCTCAGTAAGAAGGCAGTGGTTTGGGCTTTGATGTCAAGATAGTTATTGAGTTGGGCTCTGGCCTGATCTAGTTTTGTTTGTGTAGTCGCGTCTAGTGGGTGTCTTTTGTGGATGTAATTTAATTTATTGATGTCCTGCGTTAGCGTCAAGTATTTTTGTTTTGCTTGTTTTAATGGCTATGTGTTTTATCAGAATACCTCTGATAACGCATTTATGGGCCTCCCAAAGGGTTCCCAGGGGAATGTCAGGAGTGCTATTTAAGGAGAAGTATTCCTGTATGGCTTTCTCTACATCTATTTTAATTAGGGGATCTGATAGTAAAACTTTATCCAATCTCCACTGAAATGGTCTAGTAGGAATTGAAGGCCAAGTGAACGTGCTGCTCACTGCAGAGTGATCTGACCAGCTGATAGGAATGATGCGGGAATCTTTGAGGTTAATTACTGCGATATGGTCAGCCATAATATAGTCTATCCTGGAATAGGATCTATTAGGATTGGAGAAGAAAGTGTAGTCGTGTTTGTGGGGATATATGTGTCTCCATGTGTCATGTAGCGACAATAAGGTGAAGTTGTCCCACATTGAATGGTGAGTTTTGGTAAGTTCATTTAATTGTGAGTTAGAACTGTCGATTGCAGGGTTTAAAGGTAAATTAAAGTCACCCGCTAGTATTAATGGGCCTTTGAGGAATGTAATAATAGAATTAGTAGTGTTTTGAAAAAAGGTTGCCTGGTTCGTGTTTGGTGCATAGACATTAACTAAGGTGATTGGTTTGCCAAATAGCAACCCACTAAATCCCAAGTAGCTGCCTTCCTTGTCCTGGTCTTTATTAATTAATTCAAATGAGATGGATTTGTGGAATAAAATGCTAACTCTGTTGTTTTTTTTGGGGGGTTGCTACTATGGAAATGTGTGGGGTAGTTAGATGAAAAGTATTTAGGTTCTTTCCCTCTTCTGAAGTGAGTCTCTTGGAGGAACAGCACGCTGCCATTCTTGTGGATTAAGTCGTGGAAGGCTTTGGATCTCTTATGTGGAGAATTAAGCCTTTGGTGTTGATGGAGATTATATTAAATTTCTGCTCTATTAATTGTGAGGCCATGGGTTATGTAGGAGTGTGTGCGTGTGTGAGAGTTGGTGTTTCACTCAAAAATCTCAAAAAAGTGGTAAACATATAAAACGATTTTAACAAAACATTTTAAACTAACAGCAGAACATGTAGCCCATATACAAGGGGACCTAAGAAAAAACATGGCATTTTACCTTACACATGAGTGACATTTGTTGGCCATAATCTGGGTTAGAGAATATGTGGGTGTACAAATATATGTATAGGCACACATAGATATGCAAGGAAAAATACAAGAATAAAAAAAATACAAGAATACATAGTACAAAATGGAGGGGAGGGGGGAGAACTTGATAAATACAGTACAATTTGAGGGGAAGCATTAAAGATCCCTAAATTGGAGGTGACTTAGAATCTTAAACTCTTTTCAGAGAACATTATAAAAATACAGTGTGAACTAAACATTAAGGCAATAAGTATTGCGCTGTAAATTAGAATTTCTATACCAGTGCATCAGAAAGATTTCACCTATTTTCCTTCAGGAGGTCGGAGGGTTTCTTTTGTTTTTTGGTGGTCGATGACTGCCATGTGGCCCTTTGAGGTCTAGGCTCTTGTATAGGAGGGAAGTCCTTTCTGGGCCTGAATGGTGTGGAGGTTTGGGCATGGCCTGGGTTGGGGAGATTGAGTTCTTTGCAAACGTCCTCTATGTCACCAGGGTCCAGGCAGGTTTTCTTCTGGCCTTCCCAAGTAAGTTGAATGTGGCACGGGAAACCCCATCTGTAGGGAGTGTTGTTTTTCCTCAGTAGGGTCGTCAGAGGGGCAAATTCCCTTCATCTTTGTAGCATTCTTTGGGAGAGGTCTGCAAAAATGGATAAGGTAGATCCTTGGTAGGATAGAGAGGCAGCGTTTCTGGCCAGTTTCATAATGTCTTATTTTTGCTGATATTCACAAAAGCGTATAATCACATCTCTCGGAGTTAAGCCCTCCTTTGGCCTGGGCCTCAAGGCTCTGTGAAATCTGTCCATGGCTATGGGAGTTGTTAGGGTGGGGCCCTTTAGGTGCTGGAAGAGGCCTTGTAGGTAGGCATCTAGTACATCAGGTGCAATAGATTCAGGTATTCCTCTGATTCTCAGATTTTGTCTTCTGCTCCTGTTCTCAATATCTTCAAGTTTATCTTGAAGTTGTAGAATAACCTTATTCTAGGCTTGGACACTTTGCTGTAGATTCGATATTTCAAATTGTTGTATTTCAGTATCCTCTTCTAAAGATTCAACTCTATCCCCAATTTCATGCATCTCCTTCCGGAGCTCCGATATTTCTTCTTTGATACATGATTTAACTTGTGTCATCAGGTTTGTGAAGTCCTGTTTAGAGGGGATTCGGTCCAGAAAAGACTTTGGTACTTGCATGGGTTCCGCCATTTCAGTTTATGGCGCCAAAGAAGGCTGAGACAGGGAGGGTATATGGCCTGTAGTGTCAATGCAGAGATCTGAAGATTCCAATTGCTTGAAAAAAATTTTCATTTATGTAGTTGTGCTGTGAAGACTTTTAAGGGTTTTCCCTGATTTGTTCAGTTTCCTAGGAGACATTATCTTTGTTGCCCTCTTTTTTTATTTTTCTCTCTGGCAGCAGATCTCAATGATGGTATATAGAGAATTTAAGAGAAGTAATGTTTCAGCCCGGTTATGTGCTTTGGCAGGAGCAGCTCAAAAACAGCAGTAAGTGAGAGATTCTGTTGTATGACAGCTAAGAAAATCCTTTGAAAGGAGCTCTGAGTGTACAGGTAGCCCTCAGTTTACGCCAGGGTTAGGTTCCAGAAGGAATGGTTGTAAATCGAAACCGTTGTAAATTGAAACCCAGTTCATAATGTAAGTCAATGGGAAGTGAGGGGGTTAGGTTCCAGGCCCCTCTCAAAATTGACATAAGTAACACCTAATACATTATTTTTAAAGCTTTGAAATGAAGACTTTAAATGCGAAACAGCATTATTAACCTAATAAAATAGATTGTATCATCATCAAACTAAGTTTAATAAACAAAAACATTTGCTAAACCGCACCTAATAAAATTATCACACAAACACAGACTGTATCATCATCAATCTAAGTTTAATGAACAAAAACAAAATAATCACACAACAGACTGTATCATCTTAAAGCTAAGTTTAATGAAGAAAAACATTTTTTTTTACTTGCATTTTTCTGCAGTTAAGGGAAGTGGCTGCTAGATCTTTTTCCTTTAAAAACAGCTCTATTGCTCAGGTCTGGAATATACACTGATTAATTTCAGCCTGCCTGTGTTTAATCACACAACAGACTGTATCATCATCAAACTAAATTTAATTAACAAAAACGTTTTTTACTTTTTCTGCAAACAGTTCTCTGCATTGAGTCTGCATCTAAGGGAAGTGGCTGCTAGATCTTGTTCCTTTGAAAGCTGATCCATTGATCATGTCTGTCTTGCTTTTCTTTGCATGTGTTTGCTGCAACACAAGCGGACAGCTCCACCTACTGGCTATTTTAATGTATGCATGTGCTAATGCTTTCAATAGCAGTCAATGCTTTTAAATAGCAGTCACATGACTGGAAAAAAGGGCGTTATTCTGAAACGGCGCAAATTGAACCGTTGTAAACCGAGGGCCATCTGTATTTAAAAATACAGCTATGCATCTGCTATGAAACTGTGCTCTACTACTGTATAATGCCAGCATAAGATTTGCTTGTAGATTGTATAGGTAATCATATTATTTTATGCTGGGTGATTGAGAGGTGGTATAGTGTGTGATTTCACTTACATCATTGCTTCATACTTCAATCTCGCCCACGTGGTAGGCCCAAGTTTCTTTTCACATTTCTTTGTACAAACTGCTGATAATAAAGTCCAAAGCTGGGCTTCCTTTGCTTGTGTAGCTCCCAGAATGAAATCCGGAGGTAGAAGGGTGGATTGAGCAATTTTTGCAGTGTTGCGATGTAGGCCACAACAGAAGCCGGGGACTAGATTTTTTAGCCGGTCTGGCCGAACCGGAATGGTATGCATAGTTGTTTTTCGGGCTCCAGTCTCAGCTCACATCTACATGGGTCCTCTGTAGTGGATGTTTGTGCCTGTTTAGTATCAAATTGGGTGCATTTTGAGGCACAATTCCTCCTTTTTTAGGGCATTTTTTTTAGCTGGCTCTCCCCATTGATGTCTATGGGGAAATCGTGCACAAGCACAATCGTGCACAAGCAGCGCTGGTATTTGTGTCTGGTATGGAGCTCAATTTTGCTCAACGCTCACTTATTGCCTGCTAACGCCAGGTTTATGAAAACCTGTAATAGCAGTGCTATAGGGAGGTGGGAGGTGAGCGGTGGAAATAACTTGCAAGTTAGTACCGAGCCGCTCTTACTGCAAAACTCGTAATCTAGCCGTTTGCCTCCTATGGAGGTGGTGAAGTAACTTTGTGTTTGATTTTTTTAAATTTCTTCTGTGATAAGTGCTTCTAAGCATTCTTAAGCTCAATTCCTCTCAGAGTACAGTGTTTGTCAGAGGGATGTGAATAGAGTATCGCCTGCTTGATTTTATGGTTTTCCTTGCGGGAAATCTTTTCAATGGTTCTCTGTCATCGGTCGTAGGGATTCATCTCCTACCTCCCTTTTCAGATTGACGATATACTCTTATATACCATTACCTCTGCTGATAGCTTTCAGTACTGGTTTGGCTATCTGCTATATGTCGATGGGTGTCTTTCGGTAAGTATGTATCGTTATTTTAAGACACTCTCAGCTATGGTTTGGCGCTTTATGTATTAATATAAAGTTTTAAATACCGGTATATATATTTTACTTATATTTGCCATGAGTCAGGTCTATGTGTTTCGTTATGGGAATTATGTTTAGGAAGTTTGTCTTACCTGGGGTATAGTCTTTTTTCAATTTGACTTGTTTTTTTCTTGCAAAACTTGCGGGCAAATTAGGCTTGCGAGGGCGCAAAATGCTGAGAAATTTTTTGGGAGGCGAATGTGCGTCATGATGCAAGTTCGTCATTTCCTGCGTCTTAGTTGACGCTAGATTGTTTGGCGTGAAATTGTGTTATGACGCGAGTTGCATCATTTGGCGCCAAAAAAATTCTCAACTTCTTTTTGCGTTGTGAGTCATACTTGGCGCCAAAAATTTTTTGTTTTATTTTACCTCACTTCATATATGCTCCTTGCCTTCTTTATGCTCAGAGGGCTATGCTATTTGCTTTTTTGCCAAATTTAGCACTTGCATTTTTATCATTCCTGAAACTGCTATATGTGGAAATAAGATATTTCTGTTTAATGTTATTTTTATTTTTTTATTACATTTTACGAGATGTCTCATTCTGATCCTGGCTCTGATGTTACTGTAGAAACTATGATGCCCTGGAACACAATTCTACAAAGCTAAATGTGTTCTTTTCATTTTTTAAGCTGTTATTTCCTCAGCTCAATTATGTGGCATTTATTTATCTTGTTTTATGTTAGCAATGTTTCTACATGTACAATAACATTTACTGTTTTTTACATATCAATTTCATTTGCTAACATCACATGTTGTTGCTTATATCATAAAAGGTTATGACTGCTATTATGCCTTTAAGGGATGCTAACCCCTCATTTTTTCTTTCATGATTCAGATAGAGCATGCAATTTTAAGCAACTCTCTAATTTACTCCTATTATCAATTTTTCTTTGTTCTCATGTTATCTTGATTTGAAAAGCAGTAATAAAAGGTTAGGAACCGGACCACTTTTTAGTTCAGCACCTTGGTAGAAATCAGCAAGTGCTACCCATGTGCTGAACAAAAAATGGTCTGGCTCTAAAGCTTACAGTACTGCTTTTTCAAATCAAGATAGCATGAGAACAAAGATAAATTGATAATAGGAGTAAATTAGAAAGGTGCTTAAAATCTCATGCTCTATCTGAATCATGAAATAAAAAAATTGGGTTTAGTATCCCTTTAAGTAAACTTACCAGGTCTTTTCAAAATTGTTAAGATTTAATTAATTTTGTTCTGACCAACAGCATATTTAAGTTTATTCTTTTGATGAAGGTTTCTTTGGCTCAAAGGATCCTGTATCAGACAGTTTGTTAAAATTCTCCTTATTTTTCATTTGAACGTTCTTTGTTAAGGAAATTATAGCTTTTAGGAGTCTGGTCCTCCTATTAACTATGTTAATAATCCTTTTCAAATCTGGATTTTAACATTTTTTCTCTTGTTAAGTGTATCCAGTCCACGGATCATCCATTACTTATGGGGTATTCTCCTTCCCAACAGGAAGTTGCAAGAGTTCACCCACAGCAGAGCTGCTATATAGCTCCTCCCCTAACTGCCATACCCAGTCATTCTCTTGCAACTTGTTATTTTTAAATGGTACCGGAGTGTACTGTTTATCTCAGGCAGTATTTAGAAGAAGAATCTGCCTGTGTTTTCTATGATCTTAGCAGAAGTAACTAAGATCCATTGCTGTTCTCACATATTCTGAGGAGTGAGGTAACTTCAGAGAGGGAATGGCGTGCAGGTTTTCCTGCAATAAGGTATGTGCAGTTAATATTTTTCTAGGGATGGAATTTGCTAGAAAATACTGCTGATACCGGAGTAATGTAAGTAAAGCCTTAAATGCAGTGATAGTGACTGGTATCAGGCTTATTAATAGAGATACATACTCTTATAAAAGTGTAATTTAAAACGTTTGCTGGCATGTTTAATCGTTTTTTATATATGTTTGGTGATAAAACTTATTGGGGCCTAGTTTTTTCCACATGGCTGGCTTAAATTTTGCTTAGAAACAGTTTCCTCAGGCTTTCCACTGTTGTAATATGAGTGGGAGGGGCCTATTTTAGCGCTTTAGCAGTTATAATTACAAAATGAATCATCCAGCTTCCCTCAGCAGTCCCATGAATACTACAGGACATCTCTAAAGGGCTAAAAAGGCTTCCAAAATCGTTTATAGGGAAGGTAATCCACAGCACAGCTGTGGCAGTTTTGTTGTGTCTGTTAAAAAACGTCTATGTCGTTTTTTTGATCCGTTTTTTGCATTAAGGGGTTAATCATCCATTTGCAAGTGGGTGCAATGCTCTGTTAACTTATTACATATACTGTAAAAATTTTGTTTGATTTACTGCCTTTTTTCACTGTTTTTCAAATTTTGACAAAATTTGTTTCTCTTAAAGGCACAGTAACGTTTTTTATATTTGCTTGTTAACTTGATTTAAAGTGTTTTCCAAGCTTACTAGTCTCATTACTAGTCTGTACTAACATGTCTGACATAGAGGAAGCTCCTTGTTCATTATGTTTAAAAGCCATGGTGGAACCCCATCTTAGAATGTGTACCAGATGTACTGATTTCATGTTAAGCAATAAAGATAATTTTTTGTCTTTAAAAATATTATCACCAGAGGATTCTGTCGAGGGGGAAGTTATGCCGACTAACTCTCCCCACGTGTCAGACCCTTTGACTCCCGCTTCAGGGACTCGCGCTCAAATGGCGCCAAGTACATCAAGGGCGCCCATAGCGTTTATTTTACCAGAGGATTCTGTCAAGGGGGAAGTTATGCCGACTAACTCTCCCCACGTGTCAGACTCTTCGACTCCCGCTTCAGGGACTCACGCTCAAATGGCGCCAAGTACATCAAGGGTGCTCATAGCGTTTATTTTACAAGACATGGCGAAAGTTATGAATAATACTCTGGCAGCGGTGTAAGTCAGACTACCTGAAATTAAAGGAAAGCAAGATAGCTCTGGGGGTAGATACAGAGCATACAGATGCGTCAAGAACCATGTCTGATACTGCCTCACAATATGCAGAAGCTGAGGGGAGCTTCAGTCTGTGGGTGATATTTTTGACTCAGGGAAGATGATTTAACCTGATTCCGATATTTCTACATTTAAAATTTATGCTTGAGACCCTCCACTTGTTGCTCAGGGAGGTTTTAGCAGCTCTGAATGACTGTGTTACAATCACAGTGCCAGAGAAATTGTGAAGACTGAATAAATACTATGCAGTGCTGGTGTGTACTGATGTTTTTCCAATACCTAAAGAGGTTTACAGAAATTATTAATAAGGAATGGGATAGACCAGGTGTGCCGTTCTCTTCCCCTCCTATTTTTAGAAAAATGTTTCTAACAGATGCCACCACACGGGACTTATGGCAGACAGTCCCTAAGGTGGAGAGAAGAGTTTCTACTCTAGCTAAGCGTACCACTATCCCTGTCGAGGACAGTTGTGCTTTTTTGGATCCAATGGATAAAAAATTAGAGGGTTACCTTAGGAAAATGTTTATTCAACAAGGTTTTATCCTGCAGCCCTTGCATGCATTGCTCCTGTCACTGCTGCTGCGGCGTTCTGGTTGGAGTCTCTGGATGAGGCTTTACAGGTAGCGACTCCATTGGATGAATATACTTGTCAAGCTTAGAGCACTTAAGCTAGCCAATTCCTTTGTTTCTGATGCCTTTGTTCATTTGACTAAACTAACGGCTAAGAATTCTGTTTTTACTATACTGGCGCGCAGGGCGCTATGGCTTATATCATGGTCAGCTGTCGTGACTTTAATAAATAAGCTACTTAACTTCCCTTCAAGGGGCAGACCCTATTAGGGCCTGGTTTGAAGGAGATCATTGCTAATATCACTGGAGGAAAAGGTCATGCCCTTCCTCAGGACAGGTCCAAATCAAGGGCCAAAAAAGTCTAATTTTGGTGCCTTTCGAAACTTCAAGGCACGTGTGGCATCAACTTCCTCTAAGACAAATCAAGAGGGTACTTTTGCTCAGTCCATGACGGTCTGGAGACAACCGGACCTGGAACAAAGATAAGCAGGCCAAGGAGCCTGCTGCTGCCCTCTTAGACAGCATGAAGGAACGGTCCCCTATCTGGTAACGGATCCTGTAGGGGGCAGACTTTCATTTTTCGCCCAGGCGTGGGCAAGAGATGCCCAGGATCCCTGGGCATTGGAAATTATATCCCAGAGATATCTTCTGGATTTCAAAGCTTCCCCTCCGAAAAAGGGGAGATTTTACCTTTCACAATTATCTGCACACCAGATAAAGAAAGAGGCATTCTTACATTGTGTACGAGATCCATCCAGTTCCAAGACAGGAACAGGGACAGAGTTTTTCTAAAATCTGTTTGTGGTTCCCAAGGAGAGGGAACCTTCAGACCTATTTTGGATTTAAAGATCTTAAACAAATTCCTTAGAATTCCATCATTTAAGATGGAAACTATTCGTACCATCTTAACTATGATCCAGGAGAGTCAATAGAGGACTACAATGGATTTGAAGGATACTTATCCTCACATAACGATGCATAAGGATCACCATTGTTTTTCAGGTTTGCCTTTCTAGACAGGCATTACCAGTTTGTTGCTCTTTCCTTTGGGTTAACTACAGCCCCAAGAATCTTTATGGAGGTTCTGGGGTCGCTTTGGCGGTCCTTAGGCCGCGGGGTATAGAAGTGGCCCCTTATTTAGGCGTCGAACATCCAAATTGCCAAGTCTCATACGGATGTAGTACTGGCATTTCTGAGATCGCAGGGGTGGAAAGTGAACAAGGAAAGAGTTCTCTATCCCCAATCTCAAGTGTTTCCTTCCTAGGGACTCTGATAGATTCTGCAGAAATGAACATTTACCTGACGGAGTCCAGGTTGTCAAAGTTTCTAAATTACTGCCGTGTTCTTCATTCCATCCGCGCCCTTCGGTGGCTCGGTACATGAATGTAATCGGCTTAATGGTAGCGGCAAGGGACATAGTACCGTTTGCACACCTACATTTCAGACCGCTGCAACTATGCATGCTCAGTCAATGGAACGGGGATTACAGATTGTCCCCTTCTTAAATCTGGACCAAGAGGCCAGAGATTCTCTTCTCTGGTGGCTATCTCGGGTCCATCTGTCCAAGGGTATGACCTTCCGCAGGTCAGATGGGACAGTTGTTACAACAGATGCCAACCTTTTAGGTTGGGATACAGTCTGGGACTCCCTGAAGACTCAGGGATAGTGGACTCAGGAGGAGACCCTCCTTCTAATAAATATTCTGGAACTGGGAGCGATATTCCATGCTCTTCAGGCTTGGCCTCAGTTAGCAACTCTGAGGTACATCAGATTCAGTCGGACAATATCACGACTGTGGCTTACATCAACCATCAAGGGGGAACAGAAGTTCTCTAGCGATGTTAGAAGTCTTAAAATAATTCACTGGACAGAGACTCTCTCTTGTCTATCAACTCTCCATATCCCAGGTGTTGAGAACTGGGAGGTGGATTTTCTAAGTCGTCAGACTTTTCTCCCGGGGAAGTGGAAATTCCCTCCGGAGTCCGGAGGTCTTTGCACAAGATCAAGCAGGAGAGTGCTTTGGTGTTTTTAACAGTGCCTGCGTGGTCACGCAGGACCTGGTATGCAGATCTGGTGGACATGTGATTGTTTCCATCATGGTCTCTGCTTCTAAAACAGGACCCTCTACCTCAGGGTCCTTTCAACCATCTAAATTAAACTTCTCTGAGATGGACTGCCTGGAGACTGAACGCTTGATGTTATCAAAGCATGACTTCTCCGAGTCAGTCATTGATACCTTAATACAGGCATGAAAGCCTGTCACTAGGAAAATTTAACATAGATATAGCATAAATATCTTATTGATATGAATCCAAGGGTTACTCATGGAGTAAAGTCAGGATTACCAGGATACTATCTTTTCTCCAAGATGATTTTGAGAAAAGGGTTGTCAGCTAGTTCCTTAAAAGGACAGATTCCTACTCTGTCTATTCTTTTGCACAAGCGTCTGGCAGATACTCCAGACGTTCAGGCATTTTGTCAGGCTTTGGTTAGAACCAAGCCTGTGTCTAAACCTGTTGCTCCGCCATGGAGCTTAAACCTGATTATTAAGGTTCTTCAAGGAGTTCCGTTTGAACCTCTTCATTCTATAGATATCAAACTTTTTATCTTGGAAAGTTCCTTTTTGGTAGATATTTCCTCGGCTTGTAGAGTCTCCGAGTTATCTGCTTTCCAATGTGATTCTCCTTATCTGGTCCTGCATACGGATAAGGTAGTCCTGCGTATCAAAACTGGGTTTTTTACCTAAGGTGGTATCCAACAAGAATATCACTCAAGAGAGTGTTGTTCCATTCTTGTATCCTAATCCTTCTTCAAAGATGGAACGTCTATTACACAATTTGGACGTGGTTCGTTCTTTAAAGTTTTACTTACAAGCTACTTCAGATTTTCATCAAACATTTACTTTGTTGTCTACTCTGGACAGAGGAGAAGTCAAAAGACTTCAGCAACCTCTTCTTTTCTTTTTGGTTAAAAGCATAATTCGTTTAGCTTATGAGTCTGCTGGACAGCAGCCTCCTGAAGGGATTACAGCTCATTCTACTAGAGCTGTGGCTTTCACTTGGGCCTTTTTAAAATGAGGCTTCTGTTGAACAGATTTACAAGATGGCGTCTTGGTCTGTGCTTCATACTTTGCTTCTTCGGAGGCTATTTTTTGGGAGAAAGGATTTTTTTCAGGCAGTGGTACCTTCCGTTTAAGTTCCTGCCTTGTCCCTCCCTTCATCTGTGTACTTTAGCTTTGGTATTGGTATCCCATAAGTTGTCACGACCTTATAAAAATATCAAGTTGTTCTAGAGAGTAAGAAAAACTTCAAATTAGACCACAGCTGCTGAGATGTAATTTTATATTTATATGTGGCTTAGGATGATTTGGGAAGCACAAAATGTACCTAATAGGTAAAGTGGGTCCCAGTTATATTCCTAAGCAGTTGTTATAAGTTTCAGGAATGAGAAGGAGAATTGCCTATAACTGTCACCTGAGAAAGTTCACAGAAATACAGCTAAGCTATTGTACTGAAACCAGCGTGGTAAAATGACAGAAGTTGAGGAGAATGTTAATTAAGCTGAGGTACAATTACTAAGTATCAACTGAGAAAGACTTGTGATACTGAAAATTAACATAGTATCCCTGTTCAGATAAGCTGAGAAGAAAATACAGTATAGTGCTTTACAAACAATCAAGCAGTGGTATTGAGTATAATGCTTAGGTATGGATAGTTGCAGATATTACATATAGTTCATAGACTTAAAGTAGGTTACCTTCAGAGTAAGCCAGATGGTTAGGTTTCAGATTTAGGTATAACTCCTAATACCCAGTTACGAGGTCCGGTAACGATGAGCTGAATGGCATTAGCCTGGATTGTCCGTTTCGTTGGCGTGTGACGTCACCGCGGATTGATCTAGTAGATCCGGCCGGAGTTTGAGTTGGTATCGTAGGTGCTGGAATTGCCGAGTTGCGGCTAAGCGGCTTTAATGAATCAAAAGGTCAGGTTGGTTTGAGCTGTAATTCACATAGGTGATAACTATAGGTAATTTGAGGAGCATGGAATTAAGGTGTACTTCAATACCAAGCAATTTGCTAAGAGACTGATAGACCTTTATAGGAAACAGGAAGTGGGTAGGTCTGAAATTAAAGGGACAGCAACTCAATGAAGTGGTAAGCAAGTGATGGCTAAAGGAATCCTGACAGAATCCCCCCTTCAAGGAGCAACTCCGGGGCTCAAGGACTGGGACGGTCAGGATTCCTGCGATGGAACAGTGCAACCAATCGAGGAGCAGAGATGTTGACAGCAGGCTCCCACGAATCATCATCCGGAGTATAATCCTTCCAACGGATGAGATATTGAAGAATTCCTCTATGGATTCGGGAGTCCAAAATAGATTGTACTTCGTATTCGATGTTAGGGTCCACAATAACCTCCGGAGAAATAGTAGCAGAAGAGGGATTCCTGAGAGCTTTATAAGGCTTTAATAGGGAAACATGAAAGGTGGGGTGCACCTTCATAGAATCGGGTAGTGTAAGACGAACAGCATTAGAGTTGACAATTTGAGCCACTGGAAAAGGTCCGATGAACAGAGGAGCGAATTTCCTAGAAGGGGTGTTGAGTCTAAGGTTTTTCGTAGATAACCAGACTAAGTCTCCAACGGAGTATATCGGAGACGGAATTCTCTTCCTGTCATAGTAGTACTTTTGGGTCTTCTTTGCGTCCTCTATAGCAGCTTTGATAGTAGAAAAGTTAGATGTAATGAGAACGGAAAGATCAGATATAGTGGGTGATAAACTCTGATTGTCAGAGAGTAATTGAAATCTGGGATGGTAACCGTAGTTCACATAGAATGGAGTTTGTTTGGTTGTGGAGTGAGTGGTGTTATTGAAGCAGAACTCTGCGTAAGGCAAATGTTTTGACCATTGCAATGGTTGTGAAGAGCAATAGATCCTAAGGAATTGCTCAAGCCACTGATTTGACCTTTCAGTCTGGCCATTGGTCTGAGGATGGTATGCTGAACTAAGCCTTTTATCAATTGAGAAAACCTTACAGAATTCAGTCCAGAGTTTGCTGGAGAACTGAGTTCCACGGTCAGTAAGGATAGTGTTGGGAATACCGTGATGTTTGAAAACATGAGCGATAAGAAGTTGGATGGTTTCAAATGCAGTAGGAAGTTTATGGTAAGGGATGAAGTGTGACATTTTACTGAAGAGATCGACAACAACTAAGATGGTAGTGTTATTGTCGGATTTCGGAAGGTCAACGATAAAATCTAGAGCAATCTCTTGCCAAGGTTTGCTAGGAGTAGGTAACGGAATCAAAAGTCCATAAGGAGCATGTTTAGCTCTTTTGGAGATAGTACATTCTGTACAAGTAAGGACATGTTTCTTAATGTCTTGATAAATTCCCGGCCACCAGTAAGAACGTGAGATAAGTTCCTGTGTTTTTTTAACACCTGGATGTCCAGCAAGTAAAGATTCATGGGAAGACTGAAGAACTAGTTGTCTTAATGTAGGAGGTATATAAATCTTGTTCTTGAAATAGTATAATCCATCAGTTTTCTTCTGGAGCTGGGAGATTGGTTTAGTGGAGTCCAGAGATTGTTCATGAAGCAGACTGGACTTGGTGTCAGTGACGAAGGAGACAAAGTTTTCTGCTGGTATGATAGCATCCTTTGGTAAATTGAATCGAATATGAGTAGGTAATCTAGACAAGGCATCTGCCTTGTGATTCTTCCCAGCTGGTCGGTATACAATCTGAAAATTAAACCTAGAAAAGAAGAGATTCCAGCGGACTTGTCTTGCGGAAAGTGTCCTTGTTGATTTAAGGTATTGGAGGTTCCTATGGTCCGTATATATGATAGTGGGGAATGAAGTACCCTCTAGAAGGTGACGCCAATGTTCCAATGACATCTTGATGGCAAGGAGCTCTTTGTCTCCAATGGGATAATTTTGTTCTGAGCTGGATAAACTGCGAGAAAAAAAGGCTACAGGATGAAGGGGTTGGTTTATGCCTGAACGTTGAGATAAAACTGCACCCACAGCTACATCTGAAGCATCGACCTCCAAAGTGTAGGGTAGTTCAGGGTTAGGAAATCTCAGAATCGGTGCAGTAGTGAACCGGATTTTTAACATATCAAAAGCTGATTGAGCTTCAGAATTCCATTTAAACGGTGTACCTGATTTGGTTAAATGAGTTAGGGGCTTTGTTATATTCGAGAAGTTCTTTATGAACTTCCGATAGAAGTTAGCAAAGCCAAGAAACCTTTGTACCTCTTTCTTTGATTTAGGTGAAGGCCACTCCTTAATTGCCTGAATTTTAGTTTGTTCCATGTAAATTCCATTAGATGTTATAACATAACCTAAAAAGGTTATACTCTGTGTGTTGAAAATACATTTCTCTGGTTTGGCGTAGAGGAAATTGCTTCTTAACCTAGAGAGTACCTGTCTTACATGTAAAATATGTTCAGAAAAGGTTTTTGAGTAAATGAGTATGTCATCCAAATAAATGACAAGGAAAACATCTAGAAAATCTCTGAAAAGATCGTTGATTAGATATTGGAAAGTGGCAGGGGCGTTACACAAACCGAAAGGCATCACGGTGTATTCGTATAGACCATACCTAGTACGGAACGCCGTGAGCCATTCGTCACCACTTCTGACACGTATTAAATTGTAAGCCCCTCTGAGATCTAATTTGGTGAAGTATTTAGCCCCTTCTAGTCTTTCGATCAGTTCAGGGATAAGTGGTAAGGGGTACCGGTTCTTTATTGTAACTTTGTTAAGTTGTCTATAGTCTACAATAGGCCTTAAGGAGCCATCCTTATTTTTCACGAAAAATATACCCGCTCCTGCTGGAGAGGTGGAGGGGCGAATGAAACCCTTCCTTAAATTATCTTCTAGATAAGTCTTTAGATGTAAAAGCTCGGGTTTAGATAAAGGAAAAATATGACCGTATGGTATCTGTGCCCCTGGTACTAGCTCAATAGGACAGTCATACTTCCTGTGGGGTGGAAGGTTTTCAGATTCGGTTTTACTGAAAACATCTGCGAAATCCCTATACTGTTTAGGTAAAATTATCTCATCTTGTACGGGGGTGAAGTGCATGATATTAAGAGGAAAACATGTTGTACTGCAATATTTGGAAAGAAATTTAAGTGTCAAGTTTGTCCAGTTTATGTCAGGGTTATGTAAAATTAACCAATTCAATCCTAGTATGACTGGAGAAGCAGGTGAAGCAATTACATCAAATGTAAGATATTCTCTATGTTGTTCAGGGGTAGATACTAGAATTGGTATTGTTTGAAACTCTACTGGACCTGAAGAGATGGGCCTTCCATCAATACCCTTTAATAAAACAGGAGACTTTTTTCGAATAAGCGGAATTTTATTGATAAATGTATAATCTTTATCAATGTAACAAGCTGTTGCTCCAGAGTCAATTATTGCGGGCACGTTGAGACGGTGTTGATCCCACTGAAAAGAGAGTGAAAGCTTACAGTATATCGTTTTTGTGACAGATGTATTACAGCAAATATTAAAAGTTGTGGACTCACCCTTGTTAGATCTCTGTAATGCAGGACATTCTTTAACTGAGTGTTCATCTGATGCGCAGTAGAGACACAGATTATTTTCTCTGCGCCTAATCTTTTCTTGGGGACTTAACGGGCCTTTCAGGAAGCCAATTTCCATTGGTTCAGCGTTAGTTTTGTGAGAAGATGTGGCAGACGTACTACCAGAACCCTTTTTAGAGTATGTCTCTGGATATGTTCTTTCATGTTGTCTTTCCCTTAATCTTCTATCTATAGTAATACTGAGCTTCATTAACTCTTCTAATGTGGCAGGAATATCAGTGCGGGAGAGTTCATCTTTTACAGGATCAGATAGACCCAGGCGGAACTGATTCCTTAAAGATAAATTGTTCCATTCGGAATCTTTTGCCCACCTCTTGAAATCTGAAATGTAATCCTCAACTACCCTTTTCCTCTGTTTCAGAGCCCTAAGTGCTGTCTCTGCAGTCTGCTGTTTGAAAGGGTCTTCATATAATTGACCCATGGCCAATAGAAATTGATCCAATGAATTGAGTATATTTTCATTGGTCTCAAAAAAACTGTTTGCCCAACTGCGTGGCTCCCCTCTAAGGAAAGAAATAATAGTTAGAACTCTGGTTCTATCATTGGGATAGGACTGGGGTTTTAACGTGAATAGCAGGAGACATGCATTTTTAAAGTCTCTGTAGTGTGCCCTGTCACCATAGAATTTTTCAGGGAGACTAACTTGTGGTTCAGGGGAATGTATTTTTGTCTCTAGGTAATCCTTTATATATGCTTTAAGTGCTACATTTTCTGCTTTTAATGTATTAAGGCCATCAGCCAGTAAATCAACTTTCTGGTTTAAAGACTGTATTTCTGCGGTCATCTCAGCTGGATCCATATTAAAGGGCTTGGTATTCTGTCACGACCTTATAAAAATATCAAGTTGTTCTAGAGAGTAAGAAAAACTTCAAATTAGACCACAGCTGCTGAGATGTAATTTTATATTTATATGTGGCTTAGGATGATTTGGGAAGCACAAAATGTACCTAATAGGTAAAGTGGGTCCCAGTTATATTCCTAAGCAGTTGTTATAAGTTTCAGGAATGAGAAGGAGAATTGCCTATAACTGTCACCTGAGAAAGTTCACAGAAATACAGCTAAGCTATTGTACTGAAACCAGCGTGGTAAAATGACAGAAGTTGAGGAGAATGTTAATTAAGCTGAGGTACAATTACTAAGTATCAACTGAGAAAGACTTGTGATACTGAAAATTAACATAGTATCCCTGTTCAGATAAGCTGAGAAGAAAATACAGTATAGTGCTTTACAAACAATCAAGCAGTGGTATTGAGTATAATGCTTAGGTATGGATAGTTGCAGATATTACATATAGTTCATAGACTTAAAGTAGGTTACCTTCAGAGTAAGCCAGATGGTTAGGTTTCAGATTTAGGTATAACTCCTAATACCCAGTTACGAGGTCCGGTAACGATGAGCTGAATGGCATTAGCCTGGATTGTCCGGTTCGTTGGCGTGTGACGTCACCGCGGATTGATCTAGTAGATCCGGCCGGAGTTTGAGTTGGTATCGTAGGTGCTGGAATTGCCGAGTTGCGGCTAAGCGGCTTTAATGAATCAAAAGGTCAGGTTGGTTTGAGCTGTAATTCACATAGGTGATAACTATAGGTAATTTGAGGAGCATGGAATTAAGGTGTACTTCAATACCAAGCAATTTGCTAAGAGACTGATAGACCTTTATAGGAAACAGGAAGTGGGTAGGTCTGAAATTAAAGGGACAGCAACTCAATGAAGTGGTAAGCAAGTGATGGCTAAAGGAATCCTGACATAAGTAATGGATGATCCGTGGACTGGATACACTTAACAAGAGAATACATAATTTATGCTTACCTGATAAATTTATTTCTCTTGTAGTGTATCCAGTCCACGGCCCGCCCTGTCATTTTAAGGCAGGTAATGTTTTCATTCGAACTACAGTCACCACTGCACCCTAGTTTTTCCTTTCTCTGCATGTTTTTGGTCGAATGACTGGATATGGCAGTTAGGGAGGAGCTATATAGCAGCTCTGCTGTGGGTGAACTCTTGCAACTTCCTGTTGGGAAGGAGAATATCCCATAAGTAATGGATGATCCGTGGACTGGATACACTACAAGAGAAATAAATTTATCAGGTAAGCATAAATTATGTTTTTTGCTTTTGAGGTTTTTTCCTATTCAATATACTCTCTGTATTATATTCTAGAGACTGGTTGTTCTGATTCCCTCTTGGGACTGTACTACTATTTCTAAGGAAATTGGTACTTGTTTTCATGATTCTTTAGAATTTGAATATAACCTTAGTAGAGCATTTTCACGTGTTGTTTATATTTCTCTTGCAAGGTGTATCCAGTCCACGGATTCATCCTTTACTTGTGGGATATTCTCATTCCCTACAGGAAGTAGCAAAGAGAGCACACAGCAAAGCTGTCCATATAGCTCCCCCTCTAGCTCCACCCCCCAATCATTCTCTTTGCTGGCTCTAAGCACTAGGGTCTCTCTCGGGAGTGTAAAGTGAATGTGGTGTTAGAATTGTAGTTTTATTATCTTCAATCAAAAGTTTGTTATTTTAAATGGTACCGGTTTGTACTATTTACTCTCTAGCAGAAAAGTGATGAAGATTTCTGCTGAGAGGAAAATGATTTTAGCATGTTGTAACTAAAATCCACTGCTGTTCCCACACAGGACTGAGGAGTACCAGAAAACTTTAGTTGGGGGGAACAGTTTGCAGGGTGAGCTGCAATAAGGTATGTTCAGTCATTTATTTCTAGACAAGACTGAGATAATGCTAGAAGTGACTGACAATATCCCCATGAGGGGAGGGTAAGCTATGTTCACAGACTTAGTAAGGAATTGAATACTTACATAATAGGGCTAATATACTGGTTGACACTTATTCAGGGCAATCGATTGTTTGGCTAAGGAAAAATCGTTTTGCAAGACACTTTGAAAGCCCTTTTCGGGTTTTTTCTGGGGTTATTACCACATGGCTGTTTTTTAGTCACTTAGGAGTGATTTACTAGGCCTCACAGATCCGGAGTAGAGTGGGAGGGGCCTAATTGCCTCAGATGCACAGTTAGAATTGCAGAGAAGTTCATGCTGTTTCACATGGAGGGTCCTGCTGATGTTTGAGGGCCTAAAAGAAGCTATATTCCCCCAAATCTGATCCCTAAGGGAAGGTAGGGCCACAGCAAGGCTGTGGCAAGGTGCTGTAGTGATTTAACCAGGTGCTGGCTTTAGGCTGCTCCGGTTTGGGCATTAAGGGGTTAATCGTTTTGAAACTTGGGGTGCAATCTTATTAAGGCTTTAGCTACATACTGTGAAAATTTCAGAAAGATTGCTGCATTTTTAACCATTTTGTAAAATTGCGTGCTCTTTTTATCTCTTAAAGGCACAGTAACGTTTTTTTCAAATTGTGTTTTTTATTTGATTAAAGTGATTCCAAGCCTGTTTGTGTACTCTACTAGTCTGTTAAACATGTCTGACACTAAGGAAAATCCTTGTTCAATGTGTTTAGAAGCCATGGTGGGACCCCCTCTCAGAATGTGTCCCACTTGTACTGATATGTCTATACACTTTAAAGATCATATTGTTGCACTGAAGAATGTGGCCCAAGATGATTCTCAGACTGAAGATAACGAGGGTAGCCCGTCTGCCTCTCCCCAAGTGTCACAACCAGTTACGCCCGCGCAAGCGACGCCTAGTACCTCTAGTGCGTCTAACCCTTTTACATTACAAGACTTAGCGGCAGTCATGGATAATTCTCTTACAGCCTTCTTATCTAAACTGCCCATGTTACCTGATAAAAAATCTAAGGGTAAATTTAGGGCTGCTAACCGTTTTTGTTCCTTTTGTCAGAATAAGGAGCAGAAGCCTGACCCTTCCCCTAAAGGAACGGTTTCCAATTGGAAGCCTTCTCCAGTCTGGAATAAATCCAAGCCTTTTAGAAACTCAAAACCAGCCCCCAAGTCTGCATGAAGGTGCGGCCCCCATTCCAGCACAGCTGGTAGGGGGCAGACTACGATTTTTCAAAGATATTTGGATCAATTCAATCCAAAATCTTTGGATTCAGAACATTGTTTCTCAAGGGTACAGAATAGGTTTCAAGGTAAGACCGCCTGTGAGAAGATTCTTTTTCTCACGCATTCCAGTGAACCCAGTAAAGGCTCAGGCTTTCCTGAAGTGTGTTTCAGACCTGGAGTCATCTGGGGTAATTGTGCCAGTTCCATATCTGGAACGGGGTCTGGGGTTTTATTCAAATCTGTTCATTGTTCCAAAGAAAGAGAATTCTTTCAGACCAGTTCTGGATCTAAAAATTTTGAATTGTTATGTAAGAATACCAACATTCAAAATGGTGACTATAAGGACTATTCTGCCTTTTTGTTCAGCAAGGGCATTATATGTCCACAATAGACTTACAGGATGCTTATCTTCATATTCTGATTCATCCAGATCACTATCAGTTCCTGAGATTCTCTTTTCTAGACAAGCATTACCAATTTGTTGCTCTTCCTTTTGGCCTAGCAACAGCTCCAAGGATCTTTTCAAAGGTTCTCGGTGCCCTACTCTCTGTAATCAGAGAGCGGGGTATTGCAGTCTTTCCTTATTTGGACGATATCTTGGTACTTGCTCAGTCTTTACCTTCTGCAGAATCTCACACAAATCAACTAGTGTTTCTTCAAAAACATGGTTGGAGGATCAATTTACCAAAGATCCTTGATTCCTCAGACAAGGGTAACCTTTTTAGGATTCCAAATAGATTCAGTATCTATGACTTTGTCTCTAACAGACAAAAGACGTCTGAAATTGGTTTCAGTTTGTCAGAACTGTCAGTCTCAGTCATTCCCTTCAGTAGCTATGTGCATGGAGGTTTTAGGTCTCATGACTGCAGCATCGGACGCGATCCCCTTTGCTCATTTTCACATGAGACCTCTTCAGCTTTGTATGCTGAACCAATGGTGCAGGGATTATACAAAGATATCACAATTAATATCCTTAAATCCCAATACTCGACTATCTCTGACTTGGTGGTTAGATCACTATCGTTTGATTCAGGGGGCTTCTTTTCTTCGTCCAACAGATGCTCGTCTTTCAGGTTGGGGAGCTGTCTGGGGATCTCTGACAGCGCAGAAGGTTTGGAAATCTCAAGAGGCGAGATTACCAATCAATATTTTGGAACTCCGTGCGATTCTCAGAGCTGTTAATGTGAGAGAATTTGTTTCTAATTCTATTCAGAAGGCTTTGTCTGTCATACCACCTTCTAATAAACGTAAAAGGTCTTTTAAAACTTCTCATAAAATTGATGAATTTTTAAATGACCGACAACATTCTGATCTATCTATCTCTGATGAGGATCTATCTGGTTCAGAAGATTCTGCCTCAGATATTGACACTGACAAATCTTCATACTTATTTAAAATGGAGTATATTCGTTCTTTATTGAAAGAGGTGTTGATGGCATTAGATATGGCAGAGACTAGTCCTCTTGATATTAAAACTAGTAAACGTTTAAATTCAGTTTTTAAACCTCATGTAGTTATTCCTGAGGTTTTTCCAGTTCCTGGGGCTATTTCAGATGTAATTTCTAGGGAATGGAATAGACTGGGTACCTCTTTTACTCCTTCTTCAAGGTTTAAGAAGCTGTGCCCTTTGCCGTCTGATAGACTGGAGTTTTGGAAAGAGATCCCCAAAGTTGATGGGGCCATCTCTACTCTTGCTAAACGTACTACTATTCCTACGGCAGATAGGAAACTTGAATCTTATCTAAGGAAGGCTTATTTATGTTCAGGTCATCTTCTTAGGCCTGCTATTTCTTTGGCTGATGTTGCAGCTGCTTCAACTTTTTGGTTGGAAACCCTAGCGCAACAAGTATCAGATCATAATATGTATACCATTGTTAAGCTAATTCAACATGCTAATAATTTAATTTGTGATGCCATTTTTGATATCATTAGAGTTGATGTCAGATATATGTCTTTAGCTATATTAGCTAGAAGAGCTTTATGGCTTAAATCTTGGAATGCTGATATGACTTCTAAATCAACGTTGCTATCTCTCTCTTTCCAAGGTAATAAATTATTTGGTTCTCAGTTGGATTCAATTATTTAAACTGTCACTGGGGGGAAGGGAGCTTTTTTGCCTCAGGATAAAAAATCTAAGGGTAAATTTAAGGCTGCTATTCATTTTCGTTCCTTTCGACAAAATAAGGAACAAAAACCTAATCCTTCCCTTAAGGGAACAGTTTCCAATTGGAAGCCTTCTTCAGTCTGGAATAAATCCAAGCCATTTAAAAGATCTAAATCAGCCCCCAAGTCCGCATGAAGGTGCGGCCCTCATTCCAGCTCAGCTGGTAGGGGGCAGATTAAAATTTTTCAAGGATGTTTGGATCAATTCAATCCAAAATCATTGGATTCAGAACATTGTTTCTCAAGGGTACAAAATAGGTTTCAAAGTAAGACCGCCTGTGAGAAGTTTCTTTCTCTCACGCATCCCAGTGAACCCAGAAAAGGCTCAGGCTTTCCTGAAGTGTGTTTCAGACCTGGAGGTATCTGGGGTAATTGTGCCAGTTCCTGTTCAGGAACAGGGTCTGGGGTTTTATTCAAATCTGTTAATTGTCCCAAAGAAGGAGAATTCTTTCAGACCAGTTCTGGATCTAAAAATGTTGAATCGTTATGTGAGAATTCCAACATTCAAAATGGTGACTATAAGGACTATTCTGCCTTTTGTTCAGCAAGGGAATTATATGTCCACAATAGACTTACAGGATGCATATCTTCATATTCCGATTCATCCAGATCACCATCAGTTTCTGAGATTCTCTTTTCTAGACAAGCATTACCAATTTGTTGCTCTTCCTTTTGGCTTAGCGACAGCTCCAAGGATCTTTTCAAAGGTTTTCGGTGCCATACTCTCTGTAATCAGAGAGCGGGGTATTGCGGTGGTTCCTTATTTGGACGATATCCTGGTACTTGCTCAGTCTTTACATTCTGCAGAATCTCACACGAATCGACTAGTGTTGTTTCTTCAAAAACATGGTCGGAGGATCAATTTACCAAAGAGTTCTTTGACTCCTCAGACAAGGGTAACCTTTTTAGGTTTCCAAATAGATTCAGTATCCATGACTTTGTTTCTAACAGACAAGAGACGTCTGAAATTGGTTGCAGCTTGTTGGAACCTTCAGTTTCAATCATTCCCTTCAGTAGCTATGTGCATGGAGGTTTTAGGTCTCATGACTGCAGTATCGGACGTGATCCCTTTTGCTCGTTTTCACATGAGACCTCTTCAGCTTTGTATGCTGAACCAATGGTGCAGGGATTATACAAAGAATTCACAGTTAATATCCTTAAATCCCAATGTTCGACACTCTCTGACGTGGTGGTTAAATCTCAAGCTTCTAGTTCAAGGGGCTTCCTTTGTTCGTCCAACCTGGACTGTGATCACAACAGATGTGAGTCTTTCAGGTTGGGGAGCTGTCTGGGGATCTCTGACAGTGCAGGGGGTTTGGAAATCTCAAGAGGCGAGATTACCAAACCAAACAATATTTTGGAACTCCGTGCGATTCTCAGAGCTCTTCAGTTTTGGCCCCTTCTGAAGAGAGAACCGTTTATTTGTTTTCAGACTGACAATGTCACAACCGTGGCATATGTCAATCATCAAGGTGGGACTCAAAGTCCTCAAGCTATGAAAGAAGTATCTCGGATACTTGCTTGGGCGGAATCCAGCTCCTGTCTAATTTCTGCGGTCCATATCCCAGGTATAGACAATTGGGAAGCGTATTATCTCAGTCGCCAGACTTTACATCCAGGAGAGTGGTCTCTTCACCCAGATGTGTTTTTTTCAGATTGTTCAGATGTGGGGGCTTCCAGAAATAGATCTGATGGCTTCTCATCTAAACAGGAAACTTTCCAGGTATCTATCCAGGTCCAGGGATCCTCAGACGGAAGCAGTGGATGCGTTGACACTTCCTTGGAGTTATCAACCTGCTTATATCTTTCCACTTCTAGTTCTTCTTCCAAGAGTGATTTCCAAAATCATAATGGAGCGTTCGTTTGTACTGCTGGTGGCTCCAGCATGGCCACACAGGTTTTGGTATGCGGATCTTGTTCGGATGTCCAGTTGCCAACCTTGGCCACTTCCGTTAAGGCCAGACCTTCCATCTCAAGGCCCGTTTTTCCATCAGGATCTCAAATCATTAAATTTGAAGGTATGGAGATTGAACGCTTAGTGCTTAGTCATAGAGGTTTCTCTGACTCAGTGATTAATACTATGTTGCAGGCTCGTAAATCTGTGTCTAGAAAGATTTATTACCGAGTTTGGAAGACTTACATTTCATGGTGTTCTTCTCATAAATTCTCTTGGCATTCTTTTACAGTTTCTTAAGAATGGTTTAAATAAGGGTTTGTCTGCAAGTACCTTGAAAGGACAAATCTCTGCTCTTTCTGTTCTGTTTCACAGAAAAATTGCTAATCTTCCTGATATTCATTGTTTTGTACAGGCTTTGGTTCATATCAAGCCTGTCATTAAATCAATTTCTCCTCCTTGGAGTCTTAATTTGGTTTTGAAAGCTTTACAGGCTCCTCCGGTTGAGCCTATGCATTCTCTGGACATTAAATTACTTTCTTGGAAAGTATTGTTCCTTTTGGCCATCTCTTCTGCTAGAAGAGTTTCTAAATTATCTGCTCTTTCTTGTGAGTCTCCTTTTCTGATTTTTCATCAGGATAAGGCGGTTTTGCAGACTTCATTTAAATTTTTACCTAAGTTTGTGAATTCCAACAACATTAGTAGAGAAATTGTTGGCCCTTCATTGTGTCCTAATCCTAAGAATTATCTGGAGAGATCTTTACATTCTTTGGATGTGGTAAGAGCTTTGAAATATTATGTTGAAGCTACTAAGGATTTCAGAGAGACTACTAGTCTATTTGTTATCATATACACATACACATCCATTTCCATGCAGTATCTTGTATTTATCACTTTTTAATTCCATCTGGAATACAGGAAGGTATGTTATATATTTGTGTAATTCAAATATGGGATTATTACAAATTTCATTCAATCTTTTACTTTCCATATATATATATATTTAGATGTTAATATTTGATATCACATAAATAGACATCTCATATCCATTAAAATATATATATTTTCCTGGAATTATATTTTATTTGAAATCTAAATACAGTTATTTTGAAATCATAATGTAAGCCATGTGCCTTCACTGTATGCTATCCTCCCCTAGACACAATGTCTGTGTCACGTGTATTCTGGTGTTAGCAGCCACACAGCCTGAGTCACTTAACAGGCAGCTGTCAATTTTCAGCTCCTTTGTTGGCAGGAAGTCCATATATGAGTGTGTATCCAGGCTTTTCGTCTCTTACTCGCCACATGGGGTACAGAGTGCTATGAAATTTGCACTTCCTAATTAAGAAGCAAATGTTTTCCTTTTGTCTCTTGGGACCTGTTGTCTGTAGTTCAGCCTGGAGATGTATATTCAATTTGTGAAGGTTTCTGAGTCAAATCCTGACATCAGAATTTAAACCTTATTCCAGTAATATCTGATACAAATATGGTTTCATACATAAACATATTTCCCTGTCCTATTGACATACATATATATATATAAATATGTATTTACCTGTGCCCTGACATAATTCCCCCTTTCAAATTCAAATATATGTAGGACACATGTATTTGAATTGGATCAAAGTCAGTGGTACTCGGTGAGGATATTGGCCGTATACATCATAGGCAGTCCTTTAAGTAGAAAGTCCGTTATTTTTGAGCCAGTCATCTTCAAACTACAGTATGTCTTTAGTGCAGTTGGGGATATGACACTTCATTCTCCCTCTATAACTTGTAGTTGGGATCTTGGATGACATGCTCGCAATTGATTGATATGGACCCATTTATCTATGAAACTTTCATTTTTGGGGATCCGTATTTTATAGGCCACTGGAGATATTTTGTCAGTAATGACAAAAGGACCTTTCCATGAGGGAAGAAATTTCTTCTCCCTAACCTGATCTCTTCCAAAGTTATAAAGATAAACTTTATCATTTATTTCATATTCCTTTTTGGACGTTTTGAGATCATAATAGGTTTTAGTGGCAGTTGCGGATCTTTCTTAATTCCTTTGAGCAAATGCAAAGGCATATTGCAGGTGCTTTCTTAGGTTCTCCACATATTGATGTGTATTGGCAGCGTTTATCAAGTTTTGGTCTGATGTACGGTATAGCAGATGCTGAGGTAGAACCATTCTTCTACCAGTCATCAGTTCAAAAGGTGACATCTTGGTAGCACTACTTGGAGTTGCTCTTTATGCCATTAAGACTAGAGGTAGTTTTACATCCCAGTCTTTACCCGTTTCGCTTACAAACTTTTTGAGGATTTTAACAATGGACTGGTTGTAACGCTCTACGCCACCACTTGAGGCAGCTCTATAAGCAATATGGAGCTTTCTTTTAACCCCTAGTATCTTCCAAATTTTGGTCATCACTTCGCTAGTGAAGTGGGTCCCCCGATCTGACTCAATTCTTTGGGGCAAACCAAATCTGGAAAATACATGGTTGATGAGCAACGCTGCACATGTTTCCGCACTATTGTTAGGTGCACTAATGCACTCTACCCATTTAGTGAACAGGCATGTCACTGTTAACATGTACTTGTTACCTCTTGATGACCTTGTTACCGGACCAATAAAATCAATTTGTATATCTGACCATGGCATTACCATCCCCCTTTTCTGCAATGGCGCTCTATGCGTTGGTGCAGTGGGTTGAAACTGTGGGCAGATTAAACACCCTTGACAGTAGGTTTGAACATCTTTCAACATGTGTGGCCAAAAAGCGTAATCACGCAATATTTCATACGGGAGTTTGGCACCGCGATGACCAGATGTGGGAGCATCATGGGCATGTTGAAGCATTAGACCTCTGAACTTGGTGTGTACTACCCACTGCTGGATGCCAGTTTTGGAGGTTCTAATTAATAAAACATCCTGTAATTTGAATTGTGATCTAGATTTTATTAAGATTCTAAGATTTTCTTTGTCAATACAATCATCTTTTGAGATGGGGTTGCTTTCAGGATCTTCTATGTGTTTATAGAAGATGCCTACAATGGGGTCTTCTTTTTGACTAGTGATTGGGTCCTCACTAGGAGAATCCTGACTCCATTGTACCAAGTTAGGCTCACTCTGTTGTTTTGCCTGGTTTCTGGTAATGGCTTCTACCTGAATTGCACCCATTTATGGCCAGTTATGGCTCCTTGTTTGGCTAATGAATCCGCAAAGTCATTGCCTTCCTTATCCGGACCTAGAACTCTGGAATGACCCTTGGTCTTTTTCCAGTGTATGGTTAAATCATTAGATACCACCAGATTATCAATCTCACAGAACAACTTGCCATGCTTGACTGGTTTGTTATTGCTTTTCTGCATGCCATTCCTTTTCCAAGTTGGCAGGTATTCAACAAAACTGTCGCGCACATAATTTGAGTCAGTTATGATCACAAATTCATGAATACCATGTTCAATAGCCATTTCAATGGTTTTGAAAACAGCAGTTAGTTCTGCAACTTGATTGGATCTTGGTCCAATGTTGAAACCTATAGATATATTTGGGAATCCATTTGCCCCAGTTATACCAATGCCAGCGACTAATCTGCGCTCATTATCAATAGTGGCATGGTTAGAACAACCATCACCCAAGGTAATGTTTGACAATGGTCCTCATTGTACATTTTATATGGGGAAAGCAATTGTTCCTCCAGAAAATCATCTTCTGATAATTCTTCCCCTGGATCTCTGGCAGTACAGTCGTGGAGCTCAGCAAGCCCCTGTGCGACTGGATTCTTTTTATTCTGCTTGTAGCGAATTTCTAATGGCCAGCCTTGTAAGGAAAGAGTCCACGCTGTTATGCGGCTATTTGACAAATTCCCATCTCTTATTCTTTCACTTTGCAAATATAGCAAAGGCTGGTGGGCCGTTTCTACAATAATTTTCTCGCCCTGTATATAGCTGCGGAAATTTTGTAGAGCCCATACAGTAGATAAGAGGGCTTTTTCGCAATCGCTAAATTTTACTTCTACTGGGGATAGATTTTTGCTCGCATAAGCAATGGCTTTGTTCAAATTATCATGCTTTTGGTATAAAACAGCACTCATGCTTATATCTGTGTAACCTGTCTCTAAGAAGAAAGGTTTACCACCTTCAGGGTACGCTAAGCAAGGTGCTTGAGTGAGTTTTCTCTTCAGCTCTCTGATGGCTGTCTCTTGAGACTCACTCCAGTGCCATTTCACATCTTTCTTTAGAAGAAGTAGTAGTGGTTTAGCTAATTCCGCATAATTATCAATGAATTTGCGAGAATAATTTGTCATACCCAGGAATGATCTCAATTCCTTTAAGTTAGTTGGGTTTTTAGAATTCACTATAGCTTCCACCTTTTTCTTCTGGGGATTTAATCCTTCAGAGGTAACTTCATGTCCCAAGAAGTTTACATGAGTGCGGCACCATTGAGCTTTTTGTAGGGATAATTTGACACCTGCCCTTTTAAGTTGGCTGAGGACGTGTTTAAGCTCTGCGATGTGTCTTTCAAAGTCTGTGCTTTTGATTAAAACATCATCAACATAAGATAAGGTCCCCCTTTCCAGTGCATCAGGCATAGCCTTATGCATGAATACAGCAAATTCATGTCCAGAATTTATGTATCCAAATGGAAGTCTCTGGAATGCATATTGGACCTTTTGGAAAGAGAACGCTAGCTTATATTGGTCCTCTTCATGTACCTTTATGGTCCAGTATCCCTGTGCACAATCAATGGCAGTGAATATTTTGGATCCCTGCATTTGTGCTAGGCACTGGTCAATGTATGGTACAGGCCAGCTAGACATGTATACTCGTTTGTTTAGCTGTCTTAAGTCAGCACACAAAAGCCATTGTCCATTGGGCTTAAGGACACCTAGAATAGGATTATTATAAGAGCTGTGCACCTGTCGGATAATACCTCTTTCTTCCAAATTCCTTATGATCTCTGCAAGAGAATCATATGAGGCTAAGGGAAGTCTGTATTGTTTGACAAATACAGGTGGTGCATCGGGATCTGTTTGTATCCTTGCAATGTGAAAGTCTGTAGTACCACAGTCATAAGAATCCTTAGCAAAAATATCCTTGTACTCCATTAGGAGTTCTCGCAGCTTTTGGCGTTCATCATCGCTGGAACATCCATTAGCTAAGGATATTTGCTCTTCGACTATTTGCTGAAATCCTGGAAAGATTTCAGGCTGTCCTATTTCATAGGCTTCTTCCAACCTAGAGGTGAGATCCCCTTGGTTATAGTTTACATTGCTCCCATGACTCTGGGTATTGGGGTAATCTTGCTGTTTGATTGGCTGATCAAACACTAGAGAGGCTTCTTCAATTTTACAGATGCCTTCCTCTGAGCTGAAGAGATAAATAGACTGAATATTAAATAGACCCTCTGGCATAGATGCAAAGGATTGTTCTATTAATTGTTCTTCAGTTAAGTATCCTTCAGGTATTAACCCAATTACATTATTCTGGAATCCAAAAGTGTAATAACTTGATTCCAGTGCATATCCTATGGTAGTTCCCTTGGATAATGTTATATCCTGTGGGGTCATGTTATGCACAGCAATATGTATTGGAACAGTTCCAATATTCACCATAGGAGTGTAGGTTACTGTGACACCCAGATTTTGTATTCTATGGGAGAGGCAAATCAGTGTTTCAGAAGTTTTTAATTTCTGACCTCCCTTTACCTGTAAGGGTAAAAGAAATTTATCAGCCCCAGCAGGAATTATAACATCGCTAGATACCTGCATATTCACAGCATATGGCAATTGCTGGTTTGATTTCAGGGCTGCATTTTCATCCTGAAATACTTCAGGGTCCCCCTTTAACCTGCTCCAGAGGCAAGAATTAATCAAATCTATTTCTATGGCATATATATGTAAGATATCATTGCCAATGTATATTTGATTATGGGGAGTATTTAAAATTAAAAAACAGGTGTTTCACTGACTTATTACCAATAGCGATAGATAATAAGCACTTAGCTGTGATGTTATAGCTTTCAGACCTGTCACCCAGGCCGTTGACACCGTGGTCTTGGGGAGAAAGATATTTAATCACTTTAGGTTCAGCTATTTGCGCTAATAAACCTTCGCTTATATAGCTAGCTTCCTGTTTTAAGTTTATTTTAGCATACTTGGTTTTACCAAGGTCATGCACTTGTATAGGGATAAATAGATCCTCTTTAACTCTCTCAATCCCTGTGAGGTATTGAGCGTGGCCTCCCCCCTTAGGGATTTTATGATCCCCCTTGTGGAGTGATATGCTTAATACATCGCTATCTAGGGAAATATTCGATATCTTTCCAGGCGATATTTTAAAAGTATTACCATCAGAGCCACTAAAAGGAGTCTGATCATCTATTTGTAGAATAGTGATTTCAGGTACAGAGTTATTCCTGAAATGAATCTCCACAACATCTGGTTTCTCTTCCACCACGTGACAGCTATGTCGGATGTGAGATATACTAGATTTTTCATAATTGATAGACTGTTTAACTTGTGACCAAATTACATTATTTATGCAATCAATTATGGTGCTTAAACGCTTCAGGAGATCACTACCAATAATTAAACGATCAGTTGGCAGATCCACTATAATGACAGGGTGTCTTATGACCCTGTTCCCCAATTTAAATTTTAACCAGGCAGTACCGTAAACTTTTAGGGAGTCACCCCCAACACCTATTAGAGAACCGTCAAATTTTCTTATTTTAGGTTTGTGGGGTGTTAGCTCATTTAGCTGTGTGTAGTACTTGTGGGATAAGATAGTTGCCTGTGACCCAGTGTCAATCCCATGATAGGGTTGGAGACTGAATCTTGCAGCTCAACTAATACATAATATCTTCCTGCAGTTTCTACCATTTAACACATAAAGTTGGCGTTATCATACATTTGTGGGCTTCGCCACGTGTTACCTGAATTCGCAGTGTTTTCCGATGCAGAAGAAACTTCATACCTACCAGTCTCCTCTATGACAGGGCCGGCTGGATTCTTGCGTACTGCATCTGTGGAAATAAGGTTAAAGGCATGCTGCAAAGGAAGAGATTTGTTAACTTTTCCCAGATGAGGTTGCTTGTCACCACATTGTCCGTTTCCGGTCTCTGGGGAGAGGACATGATTAGTACCATTGATATTTATCATTACATTTTGCATATCTCTCCCCTCCCCTTCAGGTGATACTGCAGTATTTATGACTGTGCCTGTGGTCCACTGCTGACTACTGGCTGTACCCCTAAAAAAGTATTGTTCGGTTGCTGAGCCGTAGAAATTTGACTCATATTAGCGAATTGTTCGCTCAACCGATTTAACTGGGTAAACAGCATATCTACCTGATTGTACAAGTTACCTCTACCCTGGGCCTATCTCTTGGTGCCCCAAAATAATGATTCCTGAACCATTGGGTTCCCTCAGAATAAGGGCCGCTATTTCTATTCTGGCGTGGTTGCCCCTGGGGTTCAGCTTGCTCAGTATTAGTACTTTGGGGAGCATTATATACTTGGGGTATCTGGTTACCCTGAGAATATCTTCGCCGTCTATTGTATTTACCTTTGCGCTGATACCAATTATTTGGTGAGTATTCTCTTTGTGAGTAATTATTCACCTGATTATGTCCCCCACTTTGGTTATAGTCTCCCTGCGCCTCAACCCGTGTAGGGGAGGGGGCAGAGTTAAACCTCTGTAGAGATGGCCTGTTTTGACTGGCCACCTCTGCATAAGTTCTCTTTTTAGACTCCAAATTGTGGGGGTTAGGTGCCACCCTAGTTTCTGCTACAATTTTGGGTTTTGACTCCTTTTTAACCCCCTGCTCACTGGACTGCTGAATAGAGTATAACTTTGTACTCTCTTTGATCAGCCATTCCAATGAGCAGTCCTCATCAAAATCTCTAGCTAAGTTGATTTTGATGGGTGTAGGCAGTTCTTCAAAAAATAAATTTACAAATTCTGAGCCATCAAATCTGGGATTATCTTCAGCCATACTGTACGCATTTTTCAATACAGAAAGGAATTCGATTGGACTCTGATTCGCACGACACTTTAAACCATATACCGCTATTTTCGCAGCAGTTTTAGTGCGATATTGCCCGAATTCTTTTCTGCATTGTCGTTTTATCTCATTACAGGAATGAATATTCATATCCTTTAGTGAAGCAAAGAATTTGTGATGTTTACTGTCAAATACCCAAGGCAGAAATTCAATTTTCAATTTCTCACTTGTAACATTCATTATGGCTAACGCATTTTCAAAAGCCTCTAAATGATCAATTACAGATGTTGTTCCCTTATTGGAGAATATAGGTACTGCACATTGTACGAAGGTGATTATTTTATGGGAATCATAAACTTTATCAGACTTACTTTGGGAGTCTCTGTTAGAGTTTCCCTCCCCAGCACCAGCTGCGTTACAGCAGTCCTCCGGACTTATATCATGAGGTGACTGCCTATTTGGGAAATCTATTTCTGACCCATTAGGGGTCATTTGTCTATACTGTTCCATATATTTTTGTACCTCGTCTCTGACGCGTTCGCTAAAGGAGTTAGCATTATCTGTATTATTCTCACTGTTAATATAAGGGTTTTCATTATGGCGATATGATCTTTTTAAATCGCTTAATTCTCTCTGGCTTTGCGCAAGCTGTTTATTTAAATCTTGTATCTGTGCGAGTAAGTCTATATTATGCTTATCTAAGGCGGTTAAGGTTTTGGGTAAATTCATCAATTTTATTTTTGGCTATTTTTAAATCCTCTTCGCGTCTGCGTGAGGAATGAATACTATTTTCTAGCTCCTGTATTTGCAATCGTTTGTCTATGACACAAAACGACATTTCGTCAATAATGCATATTAAAAGGGGCCAAGATTTTAGTATTAGTTCCTCTCGCTTTTTGGGAGTTTTGCATTGATTAATCATTAATAATTCTTGGAAGAATTCATTCTCTTCATTCCACATATTATTATTAACGGTAATATTTTTAGCCCTAGTTTCAAGCGTATCCATAAAATCATTTAATTCACCCGCAACATTTAACTTCCCTTTAATGTAACTTAAGATATCTTTCTTAAGGACCTGACCTTTAGTAATAGGTATGGTAATGAGACCATTTTCATTGTTATGTTATGTATAGAATTAAATGAGTCACTTCTGGCTACAGACATTTTTATATTGGTTTAGTATTCAGTTAAATTAAAATGCTAATACAATTTTTGCCAATAAAAAGAGAGAGAAAAAAAAATTATATTTAAAAAAAATAGTATTAATTTTAAAATATGGAAAATTAATATTTCGAAATATGAAAAATGTATATTTTTTATTAACTTTGAAAATATGAAAAATTAATATTTTGATTAATTTTTCAAAAATGAATCTTTAATAATATTTCAAGATATTAATATCAATCTCGAAATATGAAAATCAATATTTCAACCTATCAAAAATTATATCTTCAAAATATTAATATCGAATATTAATATCGAAATATGAAACTTTTTCTATCTTTTATAATAATTTCTATTTACTACAAATATATTATATCAAATATTATGAATATTAATAAATCTCATGCAATGTGCCTCCATATATTATGTCAGTATATTTATGAAAATCTTAGTAGTGCTCTCCAAATAATATACAAATAATAATTTTCCTTAAAAATAGAAACCCTTAATCAATATGCATCTACTAGAAACAATACAATTAATATAAATATCTGAATTCTTTTATTTAGTTAATATCCATAAACATTTTTGAAATATATTTGCAATAAAAGGAATATGAAATAAATTTATATGCGCTTGAAAACTATTTAAATATGCTATGCAAAGTTTATACACGCTTATCTTTAAAACCAGCCTTATTTACAAATTTTTTAACATCCAAGCAATACAATTTTAAACAGTGCTTATAAACAATAGGATAATATATATATTCTGCTATTTAACTGTAATTTATCCTAATACAATATTAATTTACAGTATCAGAACTTGCACAGATGAGTTACTTAGTCAATCAGATACAGATTTAAACAATATATAGGCTGTGACTACCAATTTGAAATACAATTTATTTCTCTGAATTATTATTATATATTTGCATAGATAAACAATTTAAGATTGGGATTAGTTTAACAATACATAGGCATTGAAATGCTAACTTAAAATCCAAACTATTTCTTTAACTCTGCTACATACAGCAATAGTAAATGCTTACTTTAAATGCTTGCATACAAATAGGCAAGCTAAGAGCTATCTAAAACAATGATACACAGTTTAAAAGTACAATCTGCTCTTTAAATCTATTAACTGTAATGGCTATGCATATAACTTATCTTACAAAAAACCTTGTATACATCACCAAATAAACAGCAATCCAGTTTCCAATGTTTCTCAACAGATCCAATTTCACCTCAGAAATTCAAAATTTGGGGATAATGCATATGGAGTCCAATAGTAGGTGTGTGCTTTAATAATAACCACAGTAGTTATTCCTTCAGGAGTCAGCCAACAACCTCTTTATCAGTCTTTATGCTGGGGTTTAAATCATCTCATTTCACCCCTCCCCTTTTTTGATTATTATCAATCATTGGTGAGTATTGGAAATGCCCACGGCCTTGTCTCGGATTGGTTCTTTGCAAATGAACATGGATTGGTTTATTTGGTAAGTGTGTTGTCAAGGAAATGCATTCTTTGCAACAACCAATCATCTCATGGCTGCAATTTCATATCATAACACTAGGTGGCAGCAGACAGTACAACACAAACAAATACAGCAAGACCATTTCTAAACATTTTTAAACAACTTAATTACTTTTATAAAATGATTATTTAATCAGACCATAACTTTCTATAGCAATTATTCATAATATTTGTTTTAGATAGGGTGAAGTTTTATGAATTTTCTGATCATTTCTAGATCAAACTCCATTATATTATATTACCAATTTATAATGCTGACAGTTACAGATTAGTAGCATTTGTACATCTAATATGGTATTCATGCATATACAGCATGTTTCATATTTCTGTGCATTTCTTCCTGGATATCTGAATCTTGTCTGAATAGATCTGAAATAAAAATAAGTGTCATTAATTATTTATTTCCAGGTCCACAAATATTTATTTATATTCTAAAAACACAGAGGTTAAGATATTTCATGCTTTCAAAATATACACATATATATATATATATATATATATATATATATATATATATATAAATATATATATATATATATATATATATATATATATATATATATATACATCCATTTCCATGCAGTATCTTGTATTTATCACTTTTTAATTCCATCTGGAATACAGGAAGGTATGTTATATATTTGCCTAATTCAAATATGGGATTATTACAAATTTCATTCAATCTTTTACTTTCCATATATATATTTAGATGTTAATATTTGATATCACATAAATAGACATCTCATATCTATTAAAATATATATATTTTCCTGGAATTATATTTTATTTGAAATCTAAATACAGTTATTTTGAAATCATAATGTAAGCCATGTGCCTTCACTGTATGCTATCCTCCCCTAGACACAATGTCTGTGTCACGTGTATTCTGGTGTTAGCAGCCACACAGCCTGAGTCACTTAACAGGCAGCTGTCAATTTTCAGCTCCTTTGTTGGCAGGAAGTCCATATATTAGTGTGTATCCAGGCTTTTCGTCTTTTACTCACCACATGGGGTACAGAGTGCTATGAAATTTGCACTTCCTAATTAAGAAGCAAATGTTTTCCTTTTGTCTCTTGGGACCTGTTGTCTGTAGCTCAGCCTGGAGATGTATATTCAATTTGTGAAGGTTTCTGAGTCAAATCCTGACATCAGAATTTAAACCTTATTCCAGTAATATCTGATACAAATATGGTTTCATACATAAACATATTTCCCTGTCCTATTGACATATATATAAATATGTATTTACCTGTGCCCTGACATCACGCAATTTAGCAAGAAAATCTCCTGTGTCTTGGATGTATGAACTAGAATTAACAAAAGGTCTAAGAACTTTATCCAAATATATTGATACTTTGGACAATACTGAGCCCATGCCTGCCACAATTGGGCGGCCAGGAGGTGCTTGCAGGTCTTTATGCACTTTTGGCAAAGTATACATCACTGGAGTGATGTCCTCAGATTCAAGTAAAAACCTTCTCACATCCTTACCAATAATGCCATTATTAAATGCAAACTGAACACAGGCCTCAATCTCTTTCTTTATCTCAAAGATAGGGTTGTGGGTCAACAGTTTATACACATCAATATCAGATAATTGTTTTTTAATTTCTTGGACATAATATTTTTTGGCCAGTAAAACAATTGACCCACCCTTATCTGCACTCTTCACCACCAATTGTTTATTCTTATTGAGATTATCCAAAGCACATTTATCCTTAGATGTAAAATTCCTATTGTACTTTAGAAAATTAGCATGTAACCCAGTTTTTTTTTATCCAAAGCTGCAATATCATTTCTTTCATGTAATTAACAAGAGTCCATGAGCTAGTGACGTATGGGATATACATTCCTACCAGGAGGGGCAAAGTTTCCCAAACCTCAAAATGCCTATAAATACACCCCTCACCACACCCACAAATCAGTTTTTACAAACTTTGCCTCCAAGGGAGGTGGTGAAGTAAGTTTGTGCTAGATTCTACGTTGATATGCGCTCCGCAGCAAGTTGGAGCCCGGTTTTCCTCTCAGCGTGCAGTGAATGTCAGAGGGATGTGAGGAGAGTATTGCCTATTGAATGCAGTGATCTCCTTCTACGGGGTCTATTTCATAAGGTTCTCTGTTATCGGTCGTAGAGATTCATCTCTTACCTCCCTTTTCAGATCGACGATATACTCTTATATTTACCATTTCCTCTACTGATTCTCGTTTCAGTACTGGTTTGGCTTTCTACAAACATGTAGATGAGTGTCCTGGGGTAAGTAAGTCTTATTTTCTGTGACACTCTAAGCTATGGTTGGGCACTTTATTTATAAAGTTCTAAATATATGTATTCAAACATTTATTTGCCTTGACTCAGAATGTTCAACTTTCCTTATTTCCAGACAGTCAGTTTCATATTTGGGATTATGCTTTAAATTATCATATTTTGTCTTACCTCAAAAATTTGACTTTTTTCCCTGTGGGCTGTTAGGCTCGCGGGGGCTGAAAATGCTTCATTTTATTGCGTCATTTTTGGCGCGGATTTTTTTGGCGCAAAAATTCATTTCCGTTTCCGGCGTCATACGTGTCGCCGGAAGTTGCGTCATTTTTTGACGTTATTTTGCGCCAAAAATGTCGGCGTTCCGGATGTGGCGTCATTTTTGGCGCCAAAAGCATTTAGGCGCCAAATAATGTGGGCGTCTTATTTGGCGCCAAAAAATATGGGCGTCGCTTTTGTCTCCACATTATTTCAGTCTCATTTTCATTTGCTTCTGGTTGCTAGAAGCTTGATGTTTGGCATTTTTTTCCCATTCCTGAAACTGTCTTATAAGGAATTTGATTTATTTTGCTTTATATGTTGTTTTTTCTCTTACATATTGCAAGATGTCTCACGTTGCATCTGAGCCAGAAGATACTACAGGAAAACCACTGCCTGCTGGATCTACCAAAGCTAAGTGTATCTGCTGTAAACTTTTGGTAGCTATTTCTCCAGCTGTTGTTTGTATTAATTGTCATGACAAACTTGTTAAAGCAGATAATATTTCCTTTAGTGATGTACCATTGCCTGTTGCAGTTCCCTCAACATCTAAGGTGCAGAATGTTCCTGATAACATAAGAGATTTTGTTTCTGAATCCATAAAGAAGGCTTTGTCTGTTATTTCTCCTTCTAGTAAACGTAAAAAGTCTTTTAAATCTTCTCTCTCTACAGATGAATTTTTAAATGAACACCATCATTCTGATTCTTTGGACTCTTCTAGTTCAGAGGATTCTGTCTCAGAGATTGATGCTGATAAATCTTCATATTTATTTAAGATGGAATTTATTCGCTCTTTACTTAAAGAAGTACTAATTGCTTTAGAAATAGAGGATTCTAGTCCTCTTGATACTAATTCTATACGTTTGGATAAGGTTTTTAAAGCTCCTGCGGTTATTCCAGAAGTCTTTCCTGTTCCTAATGCTATTTCTGCAGTAATTGCTAAGGAATGGGATAAATTGGGTAATTCATTTACTCCTTCTAAACGTTTTAAGCAATTATATCCTGTTCCGCCTGACAGGTTAGAATTTTGGGACAAAATCCCTAAAGTTGATGGGGCTATTTCTACCCTTGCTAAACGTACTACCATTCCTACGTCAGATGGTACCTCGTTTAAGGATCCTTTAGATAGAAAAATTGAATCTTTTCTAAGAAAAGCTTATCTATGTTCAGGTAATCTTCTTAGACCTGCTATATCATTGGCTGATGTTGCTGCAGCTTCAACTTTTTGGTTGGAAACTCTAGCGCAACAAGTAACAAATCGTGATTCTCATGATATTATTATTCTTCTCCAGCATGCTAATAATTTCATCTGTGATGCCATTTTTGATATTATTAGAGTTGATGTTAGATTTATGTCTCTGGCTATCTTAGCCAGAAGAGCTTTATGGCTTAAGACTTGGAATGCTGATATGGCTTCTAAATCAACTCTACTTTCCATTTCTTTCCAGGGAAACAAATTATTTGGTTCTCAGTTGGATTCTATTATTTCAACTGTTACTGGTGGGAAAGGAACTTTTTTACCACAGGATAAAAAATCTAAAGGTAAAAACAGGGCTAACAATCGTTTTCGTTCCTTTCGTTTCAACAAAGAACAAAAGCCTGATCCTTCGTCCTCAGGAGCAGTTTCAGTTTGGAAACCATCTCCAGTCTGGAATAAATCCAAGCCTGCTAGAAAGGCAAAGCCTGCTTCTAAGTTCACATGAAGGTACGGCCCTCATTCCAGTTCAGCTGGTAGGGGGCAGGTTACGTTTTTTCAAAGAAATTTGGATCAAATCTGTTCACAATCTTTGGATTCAGAACATTGTTTCAGAAGGGTACAGAATTGGTTTCAAGATGAGACCTCCTGCAAAGAGATTTTTTCTTTCCCATGTCCCAGTAAATCCAGTGAAAGCTCAAGCATTTCTGAATTGTGTTTCAGATCTAGAGTTGGCTGGAGTAATTATGCCAGTTCCAGTTCCGGAACAGGGGATGGGGTTTTATTCAAATCTCTTCATTGTACCAAAGAAGGAGAATTCCTTCAGACCAGTTCTGGATCTAAAATTATTGAATCGTTATGTAAGGATACCAACGTTCAAGATGGTAACTGTAAGGACTATATTGCCTTTTGTTCAGCAAGGGAATTATATGTCCACAATAGATTTACAGGATGCATATCTGCATATTCCGATTCATCCAGATCATTATCAGTTCCTGAGATTCTCTTTTCTAGACAAGCATTACCAATTTGTGGCTCTACCGTTTGGCCTTGCTACAGCTCCAAGAATTTTCACAAAGATTCTCGGTGCCCTTCTGTCTGTAATCAGAGAACAGGGTATTGTGGTATTTCCTTATTTGGACGATATCTTGGTACTTGCTCCGTCTTTACATTTAGCAGAGTCTCATACGAATCGACTTGTGTTGTTTCTTCAAGATCATGGTTGGAGGATCAATTTACCAAAAAGTTCTTTGATTCCTCAAACAAGGGTAACCTTTCTGGGTTTCCAGATAGATTCAGTGTCCATGACTCTGTCTTTAACAGACAAGAGACGTCTAAAATTGATTACAGCTTGTCGAAACCTTCAGTCACAATCATTCCCTTCGGTAGCCTTATGCATGGAAATTCTAGGTCTTATGACTGCTGCATCGGACGCGATCCCCTTTGCTCGTTTTCACATGCGACCTCTTCAGCTCTGTATGCTGAACCAATGGTGCAGGGATTACACGAAGATATCTCAATTAATATCTTTAAAACCGATTGTTCGACACTCTCTAACGTGGTGGACAAATCACCATCGTTTAATTCAGGGGGCTTCTTTTGTTCTTCCGACCTGGACTGTAATTTCAACAGATGCAAGTCTCACAGGTTGGGGAGCTGTGTGGGGATCTCTGACGGCACAAGGAGTTTGGGAATCTCAGGAGGTGAGATTACCGATCAATATTTTGGAACTCCGTGCAATTTTCAGAGCTCTTCAGTTTTGGCCTCTTCTGAAGAGAGAATCGTTCATTTGTTTTCAGACAGACAATGTCACAACTGTGGCATACATCAATCATCAAGGAGGGACTCACAGTCCTCTGGCTATGAAAGAAGTATCTCGAATTTTGGTTTGGGCGGAATCCAGCTCCTGTCTAATCTCTGCGGTTCATATCCCAGGTGTAGACAATTGGGAAGCGGATTATCTCAGTCGCCAAACGTTGCATCCGGGCGAATGGTCTCTTCACCCAGAGGTATTTCTTCAGATTGTTCAATTGTGGGGGCTCCCAGAGATAGATCTGATGGCCTCTCATCTAAACAAGAAACTTCCCAGGTATCTGTCCAGATCCCGGGATCCTCAGGCGGAGGCAGTGGATGCATTATCACTTCCTTGGAAGTATCATCCTGCCTATATCTTTCCGCCTCTAGTTCTTCTTCCAAGAGTAATCTCCAAGATTCTGAGGGAATGCTCGTTTGTTCTGCTAATAGCTCCGGCATGGCCTCACAGGTTTTGGTATGCGGATCTTGTCCGGATGGCATCTTGCCAGCCATGGACTCTTCCGTTAAGACCAGACCTTCTGTCACAAGGTCCTTTTTTCCATCCGGATCTGAAATCCTTAAATTTAAAGGTATGGAGATTGAACGCTTGATTCTTGGTCATAGAGGTTTCTCTGACTCCGTGATTAATACTATGTTACAGGCTCGTAAATCTGTATCTCGAGAGATATATTATAGAGTCTGGAAGACTTATATTTCATGGTGTCTTTCTCATCATTTTTCTTGGCATTCTTTTAGAATACCGAGAATTTTACAATTTCTTCAGGATGGTTTGGATAAGGGTTTGTCCGCAAGTTCTTTGAAAGGACAAATCTCTGCTCTTTCTGTTCTTTTTCACAGAAAGATTGCTATTCTTCCTGATATTCATTGTTTTGTACAAGCTTTGGTTCGTATAAAACCTGTCATTAAGTCAATTTCTCCTCCTTGGAGTTTGAATTTGGTTCTGGGAGCTCTTCAAGCTCCTCCGTTTGAACCTCTGCATTCATTGGACATTAAATTACTTTCTTGGAAAGTTTTGTTCCTTTTGGCCATCTCTTCTGCTAGAAGAGTTTCTGAATTATCTGCTCTTTCGTGTGAGTCTCCTTTTCTGATTTTTCATCAGGATAAGGCGGTGTTGCGAACTTCTTTTGAATTTTTACCTAAAGTTGTGAACTCCAACAACATTAGTAGAGAAATTGTGGTTCCTTCATTATGTCCTAATCCTAAGAATTCTAAGGAGAAATCATTGCATTCTTTGGATGTTGTTAGAGCTTTGAAATATTATGTTGAAGCTACGAAATCTTTCCGTAAGACTTCTAGTCTATTTGTTATCTTTTCCGGTTCTAGGAAAGGCCAGAAAGCTTCTGCCATTTCTTTGGCATCTTGGTTGAAATCTTTAATTCATCTTGCCTATGTTGAGTCGGGTAAAACTCCGCCTCAAAGAATTACAGCTCATTCTACTAGGTCAGTATCTACTTCCTGGGCGTTTAGGAATGAAGCTTCGGTTGACCAGATCTGCAAAGCAGCAACTTGGTCTTCTTTGCATACTTTTACTAAATTCTACCATTTTGATGTATTTTCTTCTTCTGAAGCAGTTTTTGGTAGAAAAGTTCTTCAGGCAGCGGTTTCAGTTTGAATCTTCTGCTTATGTTTTTTGTTAAACTTTATTTTGGGTGTGGATTATTTTCAGCAGGAATTGGCTGTCTTTATTTTATCCCTCCCTCTCTAGTGACTCTTGTGTGGAAAGATCCACATCTTGGGTAGTCATTATCCCATACGTCACTAGCTCATGGACTCTTGTTAATTACATGAAAGAAAACATAATTTATGTAAGAACTTACCTGATAAATTCATTTCTTTCATATTAACAAGAGTCCATGAGGCCCACCCTTTTTTGTGGTGGTTATGATTTTTTTGTATAAAGCACAATTATTCCAATTCCTTATTTTATATGCTTCGCACTTTTTCTTATCACCCCACTTCTTGGCTATTCGTTAAACTGATTTGTGGGTGTGGTGAGGGGTGTATTTATAGGCATTTTGAGGTTTGGGAAACTTTGCCCCTCCTGGTAGGAATGTATATCCCATACGTCACTAGCTCATGGACTCTTGTTAATATGAAAGAAATGAATTTATCAGGTAAGTTCTTACATAAATTATGTTTTTGTACCAATTGTATATACGTTTGAACCCCAGGGTTTACCTGCACAGGTGTAAATACACTTTTGTTAGAAAGACCTAGTACGTTCAAATTCAATGCTGTATCAGTTACAATATGTAAACCTCTATTCCCACCACTAGCAACATCAGGCATTTCAGAAAAAAATCTTTTAAGTTTTAAAGTTCTAAAGAACCGATTTAAGTCCTTTTGTAGCTCAAAATTGTCCCCTTTACTTTGTGGGCAGTAGGAGAGACCCTTATCCAGTAAACCCTGTTCAGCAGATGTAAGTGCAACATTGCTTAAATTGATAGTTACATTTTGTTGCTGCGGGTATTCACTCTCTGACTGCCTGAAGATCCCGGTTGACGCTGCATGTTTCCTTTAGCGGCTCCACTTGTGCTTCCTGCCTCCACGTCGCTTGTTTGCTGTTCCGTGCCTGATTCCCCCGACCCGGACTCAGAAACTGTGCCCTGAGAGCTGTTGGAACTTTGCCTTGTCCCGGACCTGCGTTGTCTATGGCGCCGGAAACCGGAAGTGTCACCTCCAAATCTGTTCCTTGGATCACTCAACCAGCGGTAAACAGTTCCGGCGGTATAGTCGCTCTCATCCCGGGCAAACTTCTGTTTCTTACGTTCCTGGATCTCTCTCTTTAAGGTGTCCATCTGTGTGTCAAGGGAAGAAATCAATGACTCCATCTCTGTACTGGGTAAGTTTGCAGCCAATTCCTTCTTCATTTCTTCTATCTGTGTGCTCTGTTTATCAATCTCTTTTTGCAAACACTCCACAGTTAGCACCATCAAATCAAAACTACATTTATTCAGAATCATCTCAAATTTCTGGCAGTAGTCTTGGTTATCTGTCATCAAGATGGGTCTAGTATGCATGCGTAACCCTCTTGGGATACGTTTCACCCTGTGGTATTCGGCCAAAGTCACTGCATGCAGCTCAAAAGCCACATGTTTCTTAGTTAAATATTCAAGCTTTTTGCCTACCGCCTGTGATGGTGAAGACTTCAGAAAGTCCCTTGAGCCACGAGTTAAAGTAGTAATTCTCGCGGCCTCCATGTCTGTATATCCAAATGTCTTTGGCTCTGTATTCCCTTGTACTGTTTCCATGATCTCCAGTGCACAGGAACAAATTGCTGACAAAATAGTAAAAAGTTCCAAGAGTCCAGCACCTGGGATCCAAGGTGTGCAAACACAGGGGCACTGCACAATTTTCCCAGTCAATATAACAAAAGATGATAGTCGCACCACCAAGTTCAATGAATTAATTTCTTTATTGAGCCAAGATCAAAAAAATCAGCAACGTTTCGGACACAAGTCCTTAATCTTGCATAACAAACAGACACTAATTCACTGCTTATATACCCAAATAAGTCACACCTTTCCAGCTAATTGTAACACCTGTAAAGCCAGGTATATCACTAACAGCCAAATGCTGCCACCATGTGGTCAACTACAAAAATCACACCTCTATAATTAATTTTACTATTACTTACTTAGCAATGAATTAATACATAGTCTAAATATATCTATGTACAGTGCAGGCTCTCATGTAATATATATTATTTTCATCTACCACTACTCATTTATATTACATCTTAGCATAGATAGATATAAACAATGTTTTGCACATCTTGGATCCCAGGTGCTGGACTCTTGGAACTTTTTACTATTTTGTCTGCAATTTGTTCTTGTGCACTGGAGATCATGGAAACAGTACAAGGGAATACAGAGCCAAAGACATTTGGATATACAGACATGGAGGCCGCGAGAATTGCTACTTTAACTCGTGGCTCAAGGGACTTTCTGAAGTCTTCACTTTCACCGGTGGTAGGCAAAAAGCTTGAATATTTAAGTAAGAAACATGTGGCTTTGAGCTGCATGCAGTGACTTTGGCCGAATACCACAGAGTGAAACGTATCCCAAGAGGGTTACGCATGCATACTAGACCCACCTTGATGACAGATAACCAAGACTACTGCCAGAAATTTGAGATGATTCTGAATAAATGTAGTTTTGATTTGATGGTGCTAACTGTGGAGTGTTTGCAAAAAGAGATTGATAAACAGAGCACACAGATAGAAGAAATGAAGAAGGAATTGGCTGCAAACTTACCCAGTACAGAGCTGCAGTCATTGATTTCTTCCCTTGACACACAGATGGACACCTTAAAGAGAGAGATCCAGGAACGTAAGAAACAGAAGTTTGCCCGGGATGAGAGCGACTATACCGCCGGAACTGTTTACCGCTGGTTGAGTGATCCAAGGAACAGATTTGGAGGTGACACTTCCGGTTTCCGGCGCCGTAGACAACGCAGGTCCGGGACAAGGCAAAGTTCCAACAGCTCTCAGGGCACAGTTTCTGAGTCCGGGTCGGGGAATCAGGCACGGAACAGCACACAAGCGACGTGGAGGCAGGAAGCACAAGTGGAGCTGCCAAAGGAAACATGCAGCGTCAACCGGGATCTTCAGGCAGTCGGAGAGTGAATACCCGCAGCAACAAAATGTAACTATCAATTTAAGCAATGTTGCACTTACATCTGCTGAACAGGGTTTACTGGATAAGGGTCTCTCCTACTGCCCACAAAGTAAATGGGACAATTTTGAGCTACAAAAGGACTTAAATCGGTTCTTTAGAACTTTAAAACTTAAAAGATTTTTTTCTGAAATGCCTGATGTTGCTAGTGGTGGGAATAGAGGTGTACATATTGTAACTGATACAGCATTGAATTTGAATGTACTAGGTCTTTCTAACAAAAGTGTATTTACACCTGTGCAGGTAAACCCTGGGGTTCAAACGTATATACAATTGGTACAAAATGATATTGCAGCTTTGGATAAAAAAAACTGGGTTACATGCTAATTTTCTAAAGTACAATAGGAATTTTACATCTAAGGATAAATGTGCTTTGGATAATCTCAATAAGAATAAACAATTGGTGGTGAAGAGTGCAGATAAGGGTGGGTCAATATGTTTTACTGGCCAAAAAATATTATGTCCAAGAAATTAAAAAAACAATTATCTGATAGTGATGTGTATAAACTGTTGACCCACAACCCTATCTTTGAGATAAAGAAAGAGATTGAGGCCTGTGTTCAGTTTGCAATTAATAATGGCATTATTGGTAAGGATGTGAGAAGGTTTTTACTTGAATCTGAGGACATCACTCCAGTGATGTATACTTTGCCAAAAGTGCATAAAGACCTCCAAGCACCTCCTGGCCGCCCAATTGTGGCAGGCATGGGCTCAGTATTGTCCAAAGTATCAATATATTTGGATAAAGTTCTTAGACCTTTTGTTAATTCTTTGTCATACATCCAAGACACAGGAGATTTTCTTTCTAAATTGGGTGATCTATATTTGGAGGAAAGTAAATGCATTCTTTTTAGTCTTGATGTGACATCACTGTATACAGCTATCACACATGAGGCAGGGATTGGAGCTGTAGAAAAAGTTCTGAGTGAATCTGATAGATATACTACTTCACAGGCAGAATTTATTCTGCAGTTACTTAATATTGTTTTAAGGTGTAACTATTTTCTTTTTGAGGATAGTTATTATCTTCAGCTCCAAGGGACTGCCATGGGTTCCAATGTCGCCCCTACATACGCCAATATTTTTATGAATATGTTTGAGGAACATTTTGTATATAATAATTCTTTTTTTCTATCATATGGCGCCACTTGGTGGCGCTATATTGATGATGTGTTTGGTGTGTGGGGGGGGCGACATTGGAACCCTGGTAAATTTTGTTAATGATTTAAATGCAGCGACTAGTCACATTAGATTTAAGTTGGTCTTTAGTGAGGAGAGTGTTGTATTTCTGGACACAGTTGTGTCAAAGTGTAAATCAGGTCTAACTGTGGACCTTTATAGGAAAGAAACAGATTGCAACACTCTCCTGTACTATAAGAGTGCACACACCCCTTCATTGGTAAGATCTTTACCCAGGAGCCAGTTTCTACGTGTAAGGCGTATTGTGACAGGCTTAAAGAAATGGGAGATCGTTTCCTTCAAAGGGGATATCCATGTGAATTAATTGAGACTGAATTTAAGAATGCATTCAACACCCCTAGGGAGATGTTATTGGAAAAGAAAAAACCTGTGAAGAATAAAAAGCCCCCTAGACTAGTTTTTGTAAGTCAATTTGCACCTTGGAATCAATAGGTTATGAAGATTATTCGCAGACATTGGCACATTTTGAGCACTTGTAACCCTGATATTGAGGAATTTAAGATTCCTCCTATGCCAGCCTTTAAAAGCGGAAAAAATATAAAAGATGTTCTGGTAAGGGCAGATATTGGTCCATCTAAGGGACCAATTAAAACTTACATTGGTAAGAAAAATCTGGGGAGCTTTCCCTGCCTAGGGTGCTCAAATTGTAATAGTATAATTAAAGGGCCAACATTTAGTCATCCAAGTACTGGCAAAAAATATTTCATCAAGGGGCACTATACTTGTAATACTGATTTTGTGATATATTTGATTAAATGCCCATGTGGGCTGGGGTATGTGGGGGAGACCTCCCAGTGCGTAAGGGAACGCATAGTCCAACACAAAAGTAGTATCAGAACCAAGAAAAAGGATGCCCCAGTTGCCCATCATTTTTTGTCTGCAGGCCATAATCTAAGCCAATTAAGGTTCCATATTTTGGAACAGGTGAAACATCCTAGGAGAGGGGGGATTGTATTAAATTATTAAAGAAACGTGAAGCATATTGGATTTATGAATTGGGTACATTATCTCCAGGTGGCATGAATAAAGAACTAGATTGGTCAATTTTTCTGTAAAAATTTCTATGTAAATTTTTATTTAGAACATTGTTTATATCTATCTATGCTAAGATGTAATATAAATGAGTAGTGGTAGATGAAAATAATATATATTACATGAGAGCCTGCACTGTACATACATATATTTAGACTATGTATTAATTCATTGCTAAGTAAGTAATAGTAAAATTAATTATAGAGGTGTGATTTTTGTAGTTGACCACATGGTGGCAGCATTTGGCTGTTAGTGATATACCTGGCTTTACAGGTGTTACAATTAGCTGGAAAGGTGTGACTTATTTGGGTATATAAGCAGTGAATTAGTGTCTGTTTGTTATGCAAGATTAAGGACTTGTGTCCGAAACGTTGCTGATTTTTTTTATCTTGGCTCGATAAAGAAATTCATTCATTGAACTTGGTGGTGCGACTATCATCTTTTGTTATATTGACTGGGGGTATTGTGCAGTGCCCCTGTGTTTGCACACCTTGGATCCCAGGTGCTGGACTCTTGGACCTTTTTGGTATTTAGAGTCAGTCAGGAAAGGGTCTAACGCTCACTTTGCAGCCGCGACTTTTCCATACCGCAGATCCCCCTACGCCATTTGCGTATCCTATCTTTTCAATGGGATCTTTCTAACGCCGGTATTTAGAGTCTTGGCTGAAGTGAGCGTTAGAAATCTAACGACAAGACTGCAGCCGCAGCAAAAAGCCAGGAGTTAAGAGCTTTCTGGGCTAACGCCGGTTCATAAAGCTCTTAACTACTGTGCTCTAAAGTACACTAACACCCATAAACTACCTATGTACCCCTAAACCGAGGCCCCCCACATCGCTGCCACTCTATTAAATTTTTTAACCCCTAATCTGCCGACCGCACACCGCCGCAATCTACGTTATCTCTATGTACCCCTAATCTGTTGCCCCTAACACCGCCGACCCCTACATAATATTTATTAACCCCTAATCTGCCGCCCCCAATGTCGCTGCCACCTACCTACAATTATTAACCCCTAATCTGCCGACCGGACCTCACCGCTACTCTAATAAATTTATTGACCCCTAAAGCTAAGTCTTACCCTAACCCTAACACCCCCCTAAGTTAAATATAATTTTTATCTTACAAAATAAATTATTTCTTATTAAATAAATTAGTCCTATTTAAATCTAAATACTTACCTGTAAAATAAACCCTAATATAGCTACAATATAAATTATAATTATTTTGTAGCTATTTTAGGGTTTATATTTATTTTACAGGCAACTTTGTATTTATTTTAACCAGGTACAATAGCTATTAAATAGTTAATAACTATTTAATAGTTACCTAGTTAAAAAAAATTCAAAATTACCTGTAAAATAAATCCTAACCTAAGTTACAATTAAACCTAACACTACACTATCAATAAATTAATTAAATAAAATACCTACAATTATCTACAATTAAACCTAACACTACACTATTAATAAATAAATTAAATACAAATAAATATACTAACTAAAGTACAAAAAATAAAAAAAGAACTGTTACAAAAAAATAAAAAAATATTTACAAACATTATAAAAATAGTACAACAATTTTACCCTATTATAAGATAAAAATACAAAAGCTCTTTTACCTTACCAGCCCTTAAAAGGGCCTTTTGCGGGGCATGCCCCAAAGAATTCTGCTCTTTTGCCTGTAAAAAAAAAAAAAAAAATACCCCCCCAACATTACAACCCACCACCCACATACCCCTAATCTAACCCAAACCCCCCTTAAATAAACCTAACACTAAGCCCCTGAAGATCTCCCTACCTTGTCGTCACCAAGCCGGGTATCACCGATCTGTCCAGAAGAGGCTCCGAAATCTTCGCCCAAGCAGGGGCTGAAGAGGTCCATCATCGGGCTGAAGTCTTGATCCAAGCGGGCGCTGAAGAGGTCCATCATCGGGCTGAAGTCTTGATCCAAGTGGGCGCTGAAGAGATCCATCATCTGGCTGAAGTCTTCTATCAAGCGGCATCTTCAATCTTCTTTCTTCCGGATCCATCTTCATCCTGCCGACGTGGAACATCCATCCTGGCCAACGACTTCCCGACGAATGACGGTTCCTTTAAATGACATCATCCAAGATGGCGTCCCTCGAATTCCGATTGGCTGATAGGATTCTATCAGCCAATCGGAATTAAGGTAGGAAAATTCTGATTGGCTGATGGAATCAGCCAATCAGATTCAAGTTCAATCCGATTGGCTGATCGGAACAGCCAATAGAATGTGAGCTCAATCTGATTGGGTGATTCCATCAGCCAATCAGAATTTTCCTACCTTAATTCCGATTTGCTGATAGGATCCTATCAGCCAATCGGAATTCGAGGGACGCCATCTTGGATGACGTCATTTAAAGGAACCGTCATTCGTCGGGAAGTCGTTGGCCAGGATGGATGTTCCGTGTCGGCGGGATGAAGATGGATCCGGAAGAAAGGAGATTGAATATGCCGCTTGATAGAAGACTTCAGCCGGATGATGGACCTCTTCAGCGCCCGCTTGGATCAAGACTTCAGCCCGATGATGGACCTCTTCAGCCCCCGCTTGGGCTTGGATGAAGATTTCGGAGCCTCTTCTGGACGGATCGGTGATACCCGGTGTGGTGAAGACAAGGTAGGGAGATCTTCAGGGGCTTAGTGTTAGGTTTATTTAAGGGGGGGTTTGGGTTAGCTTAGGGGTATGTGGGAGGTGGGTTGTAATGTTGGGGGGGCATTGTATGTTTTTTTTTTTACAGGCAAAAGAGCAGAATTCTTTGGGGCATGCCCCGCAAAAGGCCCTTTTAAGGGCTGGTAAGGTAAAAGAGCTTTTCTATTTTTATTTTAGAATAGGGTAGGGCATTTTTTTTATTTTGGGGGGCTTTGTTATTTTATTAGGGGGCTTAGAGTAGGTGTAATTAGCTTAATATTGTTGTAATATTTTTATAATGTTTGTAAATATTTTTTTATTTTTTGTAACTTAGTTCTTTTTTTATTTTTTGTACTTTAGTTAGTGTATTTATTTGTATTTAATTTATTTATTGATAGTGTAGTGTTAGGTTTAATTTAAGATAATTGTAGGTATTTTATTTAATTAATTTATTGATAGTGTAGTGTTAGGTTTAATTGTAACTTAGGTTAGGATTTATTTTACAGGTAATTTTGTAATTATTTTAACTAGGTAGCTATTAAATAGTTATTAACTATTTAATAACTATTGTACCTGGTTGAAATAAATACAAAGTTGCCTGTAAAATAAATATTAATCCTAAAATAGCTACAATATAATTATTAGTTATATTGTAGCTATATTAGGGTTTATTTTACAGGTAAGTATTTAGCTTTAAATAGGAATAATTTATTTAATAAGAGTTAATTTATTTCGTTAGATAAAAATTATATTTAACTTAGGGGGTGTTAGTGTTAGGGTTAGACTTAGCTTTAGGGGTTAATAAATTTAATAGAGTAGCGGTGAGGTCCGGTCAGCAGATTAGGAGTAGCGGTGAGGTCCGGTCAGCAGATTAGGGGTTAAAAGTGTAGGTAGGTGGCGGCGACGTTGGGGGGGGGCAGATTAGGGGTTAATAAATATAATATAGGGGTCGGCGGTGTTAGGGGCAGCAGATTAGGGGTACATAGGGATAACGTAGGTGGCGGCGGTGTACAGAGCGGCAGATTAGGGGTTAAAAAAATATGCAGGGGTCAGCAATAGTGGGGGCAGCAGATTAGGGGTTAATAAGTGTAAGGTTAGGGGTGTTTAGACTCGGGGTTCATGTTAGGGTGTTAGGTGCAGACTTAGAAGCTGTTTCCCCATAGGAAACAATGGGGCTGCGTTAGGAGCTGAACACTGCTTTTTTGCAGGTGTTAGGTTTTTTTCCAGCTCAAACTACCCCATTGTTTTCTATGGGGGAATCGTGCACGAGCACGTTTTTGAAGCTGGCCGCGTCCGTAAGCACCGCTGGTATTTAGAGTTGCTGTGGCGGTAAATATTCTCTACGCTCCCTTTTTGGAGCCTAACACAGCCCTTCTGTGAACTCTAAATACCAGTGGTATTTAAAAGGTGCGGGGGGGAAAAAGCACCCCTTTGGCCGTAGAACTCTAAATCTAGCGGTAGGTTTAGGAAAATGTTACATAAACCTTTTTACATTTATTTGACGGCAAAATAGCAGTCATTGCCTTCTCTATAGCTGTAGCAATAAAATCTTAAATTTCTGCAGTAATGCTATGTACATTTAAACTGAGATGGAATAACAGTGTGT